>NC_056735.1:1337684405-1337828377 GCF_019279795.1 Protopterus annectens
GGGGGGGGTATATTTAGGCACTGTAACTGTGTGGGGGTGGGGTGGCTAATAGGGGGATGTCAAATGTATGTGCAGTGTCGGCACCTGACAGCCCCACCTGTGCCTCACCATTATCATCATCATCGATGTCTGTATGGACACCTACCTCAGATTGGGCGCAGGAGGGACCCTGACCCACCTTGCCACCTGTGGGGGAAATCAATAACCACATTTTAAAACCTGTACAGCATTGCTTAACAGTACACACACACACACACACACACACACACACACACACACACACACACACACACACACACACACACACATACATCTCCGTACTACCTACCTGTGCATGCCTTTACAGACAGCCCCACCCCATCCGGCATCACACTTATTAAAATACACACATTGCTATCACTCATTAACATCACAGTCCTCTAAATGCCCACACAACTGGCCACAACACAAGGCCTGTTGCTACATTACCTGCCTGACCTGTGTGTAGTGGAGTAACATGGCCCCAATGCTGTCATTCGGTATGCACCCTCTGTATGGCCGGAATGATGTGCATGGCCCCTATATGTGTGGGCTACTATGTTGTAGCCATAATACCTCCCACTGGTGTGTCATGTGTATCTAACGCTCAGTATATGCAGGATATGCTGCTACATTGGCCCATCAAGTGTCAGCTCTAATATGTGGATACACTCCCTGGTGTTAACTATTCCTTTGCCAATGCATCTGTAGAGTTGCGTACATGGGCTGTAGGTGATCTCTTCACTGACAGCAATATTATGTGTGTACCTGGGGTTTACCATCTCTCTGGATGCCTGATCCAAGCTACAGGCCATATTATACTATGTGATGTCCTGTGAGTACATGACAGGTATTCCTGATGTGCAATGTGGCACTCCATGTCCATGTACTGCACGGTCACAAAGGGGGGTACAGTCATATGAACACCCCACAATCACACATGTGCATCCATGGCCAAACACACAAACACACACATGCACACACACATCATACATGCATCTACCTCCCACCACTTTGCCAGAGTAACCATGTAGGCAAACTAACCACCAAGATGCATGCGCACACACACACACACACGCACACACACACACGCACACACACACACGCACACACACACACACAAACACACACACACACGCACACACACACACACACACACACGCACACACACGTAGATGAGGATGCACAATGATTGTACACACAGTCCTCCAATTACCCATCTGCCAACATGCAGATCATATGGTACAGAACAGCATGCAGTTCATCTATACTCACACCATGCTAGCAGTGGTATACATGTGTATGATGCATGTGTTGTGACTAGGTGATGCCCCTTCCCCTGGATACCTCTACACCCATGTACACATTATTGCTGTGCACCTGCTCTGCACCCTGCCATGTACTGTGCCCAACAACTCACAGGTGTCCAACCCATTACGGAATGAGTAGTACCATGTCACTTATGACAGCTGTTCCTCTTACAGTCCCTATGTGTTTCAGCAACACATACCTGGGATGATATGTGGACTGCTGTTATTGGTGAATCCCGGATGCCTGATTTACAGCTGTCAATATCAACAGACCATGTATGGCCACTGCTGAAATGCTTACACTGACAACCACCACAGCATACCATGGCTATGGGGGGGTGTACACACCATCATCGCTTTAACACACAAATATCCATGATCTGGCATGGGACCATGCCATTACAGATCTTAGCTGTATACACACCCAGTATATAACATATGTCCTATACATTCACATGCAGTGTCTACAGATTGTGGTAGGTGTGCGGCTGCTGACCACAATGCATACACACCATGTGGGGATGTGTGTGCACACCCTTATGATGGTTTATCACACCTCTTGTTGTGTGTACTACAGCAGTCACTGCTCATGGCAGGGGTATAGCAGCATGGGCCTTCCACAATTGCCAGTGTATGTTCAGCCTACCCTACACATGTCCACCTGTTCTGCATGTTTGCAAGGTCCACTTGTGCACATCCCATGGTGTTCACACAATGTCATCACTGTTGCAATGTGGGTAGGGTTATGGCTGCCACAGGTCCTGGACCTGACTATATGCAGATAGAGCCATTCCTACCATCCTTAGGATCCCTGCTGCAATGCACTGGTGTTTCATGTTGAGACCCCCCCTCAGCATTTATACAGATGCATGACAGGTAAGCCCTACACATATGTGTTGGCTTGCAGTGTCCCATACACATCATACCACATGATACAGCTTAGACCCAGCTGATAATGTTGACTACTGTAATGCTGTTTGCCATACTGTATCTCAGCAGCAGTTGGCATTGCTCTACAAGTATGTACACTGATGTTGCACTGTATATGGGTGTTGTCCAGAACATGTTGCGACTGTAGGCCATATCTACCACAAGTATGTTACCCCCTGTGGACACATTCCGCAATGACAGGATGTTAGTTGTTATGCAGGTTTGTGACATACCCTTTCAATACCCCATCATGTCCACCCCTGTGAGAACATGCATTTCACAGCAACAATACATGCACATGTACAGCATGCATTCAGGGTAGGTGTGTTAGATGTGTGCATGGAATATTGCATCACCATTACAAGTCCGGTGTGTTGGCATGCATCTACATAATACATACTCACCAGCTTCAGGCTGCTGCCTTGCTGTTATCCCGGAGGGACCTACATAAGTGGGTGAGAGATGCAATATCAGTGCCCACACCTTTGGCACTGCTACAGGCTGGGTGCAATACTAAAATAAATCTACTTTAAATACACACAATGCTACCACATCTGGACATCTGATTATCACTACAATGCAGCAACACATTATTTGTATAACATATCAGATATGCATGATCTACATGTACCACTGTATATATTTACACAACAGTGGTCTACTGATGTGCCCTGTGTCCTTACTTGCACACTCCTCAGCTGTTGTGTGGGTGACATCCACCTCCACAAAGGGGTCCAGTGGTAAATGTTGTTCAGGACAGGCAGGTACCACGAGGCTGACCAGGAGCTCCTCCACATGTGTCAGGGGGGATGGATGGCATGCCCCTCCTGTGGCAAGGTGATCCTCCTGGAGTGCAGCAGCACGCTGATGGGCATTGCAAAGCAGGTTGGTGCAATGATGCTGGACCTGCTCATAGCTGCGGTTACACAAGCCAACATCATTGACCCTGTGGATGAGATTGTTCCACAGGGTGGTCCACTCCTGCTGTTCCACTGTTGTCCTGTCAAACAGGACCTGGTAGTGCAGTACCAGGTGGTTGATTATCACTTCATTCTCCTCTGCAGAATAAGTTGATAGGTGCCTGTGTGCCATCGTGCCTGAAAAACATGAGGATGGGAACAGGCCTGAGTGACTCATATGGCAAGTTTACCAAGGTTCATAATACACATCTCTGTCAACCCCCCATATCAGCTTCAACAGACTATACACACAACTCATTAGGTATGGCTACAGCTTAATTACCATTTGGACAGATTGTGTAGTGTACCACACCTTCTGCTATATGATCGTAGCCATAACCCTGTGTGGACACTAACATTGCGGGCCTGTTACAGACTATTCACTTGCATGCCATTGTCAGGGCCACTATGGTTCCATATATGCCAGTGGTATGGATGCTGTGAAATTGCTGCACGTCTGACAGTCTGTGTTATAGGGGGTTCTATGTGTTCTATTGGACATGTGCCGGGATTGTGTAGACTATTACTACCTACATATGTACTAGGACAGTGACACATTAACATGTATATGTTCCATTGGCCAGCTGATCCACCTCTCCACACCCATCTGACCAGGATACCTGGCCACATCACATGTGTGTGCCAACCTGGGGCCTCCTTGTGTACTGTTACAGCAATACCATCAGGTGGAGCCACCCAGGGGATGTTGGCCCACCCTCCTCAGCCACACACCAACAATTGCAAGTAACCCTATTACACACATATGGCATTCAGGCATGCTACACTACAGAGTCTCCTGAGTATCTTACCAGTGGTGAGCCGTGGCTCCCACATGTCAATCATAATGGCATTTCTTCCACCACCAGCTATTGGCCACGTAATATACATACTTTCCATTGCACAACACACACTATGATGGCTTACATCTTGTCTGTCAGTTCTGACATGCACAGTTAACTGCTATGGTCCACTACACACAGGAACAGACACTATTGTCTCTAGCAGTTGTTCAGTTGAACATCATCACAACAACACCTGATGGCACATATAAATCATTCCACACCATCTATCCCATTATGATGGACCAGGTACTACATTCTATTACATGTATATATACCTCACATACCTGTTGTGGGAATGATGTATTCTTGAATGACAGCTGGCTAAACTGCTGTGAAGTCAGCTTAAGAGCTGTGTGTGTTTTCTCTCTCTCTCTCTCTCTCTCTCTCTCTCTCTCTCTCCCTCCCTTCTTCCCCCCCTCCCTCCCTCCCTCTCTCTCTCTCTCTCTCTCTCTCTCCAGTAAATGGATTGAGCTGCTTTGAATGGATTGCAACCTGGTTTTAGTAGGTGATGCACATGATCAGGTGATGGCCTCTGCACCAATCAGTGTCCTCCACTTGCTAACTGCATGGAGCTTGCTGTGTAGCACTTCCAATTACCACTGTCATGGCAACCACCTACTATAAATCCCCACATCATGTGGGTGTGGTCCCTTTACCTTTCCTGTGTGATGGACATCCTTCCTGTGTGTGGGCATCAGTGTTACAGACAGCAGGTAGCAATACCTCTTACAGGAGAACCAGGACACTCAGGCAAGCTACATTTTTGTAGGAGGTTCCAGAACTGCAGACAGAGTGTGAGTAGAGTTGTGTTATGCTTTGTATAGTACTGGTGTTACAGTGTGTGTGTGTGTGTATGTGTGTGTGTGTGTGTGTGTGTGTGTGTGTGTGTGTGTGTGTGTGTGTGTGTGTGTGTGTGTGTGTGTGTGTGTGTATGTGTGTGTGTGTGTACATACTAGTTTAACTTGGAATGCAGTCTGTCTGCATAGCTCTCAACCGTGGGTCTATCCTCTTGGTGGCCAGTGGTGTGCCTATCATGTTTTGTCTGTCCACCACACAGGTGCTGTGTCAGATATTTCACTAGCACTGTGTGTGTTGAGTGCTATCAGTACATGGCTACATCCATTTATGTTTCTAACGTCAATTCCCTGACTAAGGGTATGTTGCAGACTATCCTGTAACACCAGCAACTTGCTTAGTAGTATGGCAACAGTTGTTCACATATGGGCCTGTGTTCCAGCCTCTGTCCTCCACCTACATACCAAGCTTTGCACATATGACATGCTGTCAGGGGTTGTTCTGTAGTGGGCTGTGAGTATATCAAACTGCCATTGCTGCCATCAATCCACTGCTGTTGTATCCCCCACATATACGGTGGGGCTGAGGCCATATATGTGTGGGCTTCACCTACACAATACATGTGTGCCCTTATGCAATCCAGAGGCAAGTGTATGTAACAGGGGTATATGGGCCTGTATTAATGCGTCTAGGGTGGATGCACCATCAATACCTAGGCTGTTACAAAATGTGGGGATATCAGGGGTGTGCTGCCTTAAGGTATCTGGATGTACAGTACCATACACTTCATCTATACTTACATTACTTACATAACTTGGGTTAATGCAGGCCTACTGCCTCCTGCCATACAGACTGTTCTGTTTGTCAGTGTGCTTGTGATGGTGTCAGTTATGCCTTGTTATGTAACAGTGACAACCCATTTGGTCAACTGACATCTTTACCACCTAGTGATTTTGTACAGAGTGTAGATAGAGGCTGCTGGACTATACACCTGCATTACTTACTGATGATACTTTGTTACCCTGTGGCCCAGTCTGTCTTTACTATTGTACAATTTTTAGGGCTTGGTCTGGACAGCAACAGTTGTGAACCTTTCCAGACTACTGTATTAGTATAACTGTTTCACAGGTGCATTACTCTGTTTATATGGATGTCAGTGTCTGAACAGCTATAGTACATGGCATATACAAGTGTAATAGTACACAAATAAAGGTTATCCATGTCTGCAAACTTGTGTGTGGTGTTTTATCCTATGACCTCTCTGTGGGCATATGTTTCAGGCAACAATTGTCATTTGTATGGGTGGCCCATACAGTGTCCAGTTGTTAAGGTGTTAACTGTAGGCATTGTGGCTGTTCCATAGTGTGTGCACCTTCTACATATGTATCTTACTGTACGTATCTCTGCATGCGTCTGTGTAGTCACATGTATATCTATATATATCTAGATATAGCTATATAATTTGTATATCTGTATCTGCATATATGTGCCTGTGTATATGGGGATGTTGATAGCTGCCATTTTTTACATTTCCTATGGGAGCAACACTGTATTGCATGCGATGTTACTAATACCGGCCTGATATCATATAGTGTATTGCAGGGCTGATGTGTTTGGCTGGGGGGTATGCCTATTCGTACGTGACATATATTATGTTGGGGCATCCCAACCCCATTAACGGTGCATATGGACATATTTGTATTTGTGTATATATTGCTATGGATATATATGTAGATATCTACATCTATTGATATGTTGTATCTGTTTAGATATTGCTATATTTACTCACACAAATACATTTACATGTCAGAATGCATTCTCTGTACTGTTGAATTACTGGGCTGGTTGACATGTTTTGAATACATCAGGGTTATGTATAACTGACATGGCCTAGTGGTAAATCACTTTACCTATGGTGTGTGGGGTTCTGTGCTCAAGCCTAGCAGAGGTAATTTATTTTGTTGCTGGGCAGAACATGGGTCATTGGATACAGACTAGTTAAGACACGTTTAGCCAGTTGTTAGCGCGTTTGCATGGAGGTCAGCACTGCTAACCTGCCATTACATCTGATTACAGGGTGTTAGCTTCAGAGTTGCTTAACCAGTGTAGGCATTGCTTACTGCCACCCAAACGGTCTCAGGCCCGCTTACTAGTGCTTATATATGTTTACTATTGCTTATTTGTGCTTAAACCTGCTTATTAGTGCCTTATTCAGTCTGACGCTGATACTTCACATGTGCATTTCTTGCAGTATTCCAGTTCATGTGTATATGCTATTTAGTGGGTTTTGCAACAAAACCATTGGTTATAACGCGCTTTGCCATGTAAAATAGACTGTACTACAGTGGGACTCGAACTGGGCGGATGCTCTGCCCACTACACTATTGCTGTTCTGCTTCATTTGCATATTTCTACCATAATGTCATACCCATGGTTCCTTCCCCCGCCCCCCAAGCTCCATGTACACAGCAACCATCCATTCTCCAGTTGCTAGCCCAGGCATACCACACCTCCACACATTGCCCTCTCTGCACATCTCGGTACTCATCCAATATACTGTCTTGACCCAAGCGTCTGCAGGCTCTTCATCCATTTAGTTCATGTACGTATGAGCCTTGCCTTGATCATCCTCCGATACTGGTGCAAACATCAATGTGACTCACAATTTTTGGTCCGTCCTGCCAGAGACGGACCTGTTGTTGTGTCAAGATTAGACTTAGCGGGTCTACACTGTTTCTCTGACTGGTAGCATCCTGACAGGGGTTTGAGAAGCAGTGAGTTGCTCACACACCTGGCCAGCCTCATCTCCCAGTTCCGCAAAACCGACATCTCAGGTTTGACATTCTGTGCATGAAGCACGTCCACACACCCCCTTGGCGTGCACCATTTTGTATTATTCTCTTAAGTATTATGCAAGACTACTGTTCTCAGAGTATGATTGGACAGGCACTTTTTCATGATACACATGGACTGCTCAAAATACTGTATTTGAGCAATGTACATATGGTTGCTCGTAGTAATCTACATAATTACATACATTTCCTATACTGTTGAATGACTGTGCTAGATGATATGTTTGTGATAACAGCAACTGTATGTGTATCTGTCATGGCTTAGTGGTAACTCACTTTGACTATAGTGTGCAGGGTCCGGGGGCTGCAATTTGGGAGTGCAGATTAATTTGTTGCTGGGCATGATGACAGCTGTTGGCTACAGGGTGACTAAGGCACTTTTGAGCAATAGTAAGTGGGTTTGCACTGGTTTGTACGAGGGTAAGCAATACTAACCTCTGGTTATGGCTTCTTACACTGAGTTAGCTTCTACATTGCTTAACCACTGTAAGCATTGCTTACCACTGCGCAAACAGGCATAAACCCACTTACTGCTGCTTAAAAGTGCTTACTCTCGCTTACCCCAATGCTACTTTATTTATTTAATTTACATTTATTGACCGAGAAACTCCGACTTGATGCTTGTCCATTTTCAGCAGAGGCCCGGGGAGATAGGCTCCACAGTAAGACTCAGCTAATCATTACAAGTAATATAGAGGTGTTCACATTCATAGAGAGTGACAGACTTAAAATAGCAAAGTAACATATTATTATGCTTAGTTTAGGTTAACATGTAGGTATTATTCATGCTTAGTTAAAGTTTACATATCAGGTATGACGGTTGACAAAGGTCAGTTTAAGGTGACATTAGATTGCATTTTAACAGTTGTGGATAGGATACACTCATGTATTCAGGTTAGATTTAGTTATTCCATACTTGTGGGGTAGAGTAGAAGTGAATAGTGAAGGAGTAGGTAGGTAGTTAGGTAGAGGGAGAGACACTGTAACTGTATATAAAGTTGTGGGAATGATTGGTAGGGGTGCAATAGGGGAGGTTTAAAAGATGTTGGGATATGTATGCAAGGCAGGACAAAGAGGTGTTAGTTTCAGTAGTTGATGTAGGGGTATAGAGTGTAAGGGGGGGAGGATTTAGCCAGGTGGTGAGCATGTGCAGATCCAAGTGTGCTTGAGGTGTTCCTACAAGTATTTTTTAAATGTGTCCTTTGCGACAGCTGAGGTAATAGATGTGGGTAGTGAGTTCCAGCTTCTGCCAATATAGTTGGGGAAGAGGCTGTCACCTAATTGTAACATTAAACTTTCAAAAGAAAAGAAAAAGGGGTTGATAGGTAAGTGGTGTTAAAGGGGTTCAATGAGGGAAAGATTGTAGGAGAAATAGCCAGGGATATGCAGGACGGCTGAAGGAAAGGTCCACAGCTGGCCATTTCTTCTACAGCAACAGGTGTGCATATACACTGAATTTGGAGGTAGAGTTAGACACTCACACCCCTGGGTGGAGGTGAGGACAATAATAATAAGTTGTGATGCGAATTAGAATGGATTACATGCCTACAGAAGGGAGCTTCAACCATGTGTTATTTGGTGTTATTTAGTGGGTGTTCACCAACAAAACTGGTTATGACATGCCTTGCCATCTACAATAGACTGTGCTGCAATGGGACTCATACTGGGAATGGCTGCTCATTAGGTGACAGCTCTGCCCAATTCACACTATTGCTTACATCCACGAGGTGGACCAATTAGAACTGCTCCAGCCAGCACCTGCACACTTCGACCCATAATTACATAGCCATAGTCCCCCCCACTCCTCCTCCACAGCACTCATCATTTTTCTGGGTGCAGGTCGGGTCTAACCACACCACTACACACTGCCCACCCTCAACTTCTCGGGACCCATCATGTACTTTGTCTCGACCCATGGATCATCAGGGTTTCCCAACCTTGTAGTCTGGGTACATATGCGCCCTGCCTTGAGGCATATGTGTAATGGCAGAAATCCAAAAATCCTAGAATTTTTGGGTTCTCCCGCAAGGGATGTTCCTGCCTTTGTTTGTAGATTAGACTTAGCAGGTCCACAATGTTTCTTCCACTGGTAGTATCCTGCCTGTGGTTTGGGAAGCAGTGGTTTATTTACTTTGTTTGTGTGTTTCTTTGTATGTTTCACCTGTTTGGCTGGGGGGGAGGTATTGGTACGTGTAACACGTACGTTGATCGAGACTCCTCATCCCCATTGGCGGTGCCTGTGGTCATATATGTCATTCTTATGTGCTGTCTCATATCATAGATATGTATCTGTGTACACACACACACACACACACACGTGTGTATATATATATATATATATATATATATATATATATATATATACATATATATATATATATATATATATATATATATATATATATATATATATATATCTGTATATTTATCCAGCGACATATGTATGGAAGTCTGCATATGTCTATATCTATACGTGGATATTTATATATATGTATGTCTATATATGTATACATATGTAATACAGAGAGGGAGAGGTATATATATATATTTAGTTAGATATATATACACACACACATACATCTACATATTTAGCTACATGTCTTGTAATGTTGAATGGTATTGCTGGATGCTATGTTTGTGGAAACATTAGGGTTATGTATATCTTTGGTGGCTTAGTGGTAAATCACATTGCTTATGGTGTGCAGGCTCCTGGGTTCGGGCCTTGCAGGGACTGTTTAATTTGTTGCTGGCTAGAATGAGGCCCATTGGATACGGAGTGGTTGAAGCACTTTTATGCTGTTGTCAGCAGGTTTGGGCGACAGTAAGCACTGCTAACCTCCGGTGACATCCGCTTACACATGGTTAGCCTCTCTATTGCTTACTCTGTGTATGCACTGCTTCCTGTCATGCAGACAGACTTGCACCTGCTTAGTTGTGCTTATTTATCCTTACTACTGATCTATTTTGGACAGTAATAGTCTACTGGTTCTTGGGGGGGGGGGTGGATTTGGCAAGTGTATGGGGTTATCATTGATTACACTGCTTCCTACTTTAGTTCACACATATATGTTATTTAATAGGTTATACAACTAAATATATTGATCATGACAGTATTTGACATGGAAATGGAAATTTACTGCAGTGGGACTCGAACCAGGATTGACTGTCCATGAGGCAAACGCTCTGCCCACTACAATATTGCAGCACTGCTTCCTTTGCACATATCCTGCTTTTTATCCTCCTTTTGCTATTTCAGCTGCATTAACCATAGCTAAGCGATGGGCACACCCACGCACCTATGGTTAGCTTTGATCGGTGTTTTAAACGCTATAGATGGGTTTCATCTTTTACTTTATATGTCCTGTTGCTGTTGTATGCATGGGGGTTTGTTGGTGGAGATATGAGGACACTTGTGAGCGATCTCGCTCATTTCTTAACAGCTTCTGCTGTTCAACATTGCAGAGGCATGTTTATTCTGAGGGCTCTGCTCTCAGGCATGCACCCTGCACTTGAACACACTGCATGTAAGCCTAGGAGCTTGGCCAGTGCTCCTTCATTACTATGCATGGCACACTGCTGTCCTGCTCCTAAGCGGGCGCTTCCGTGCAGGACTAAACTAGTCCTGCATGGAAGTTTAGTAAATCCGGGGGAATGTCTATTGCTTACACTATCAAATATATTTTGAAGGGATCAAATATAATATAATGCAATATAATGATAACATTTGAATGCTAACAACAATTTCAGTTTCTAAAATATTTATACTCTTTACCTGCTTAATAAAATCAATCAAGTCTTTAGTATATGAAGAACTTAACCATGCAATATAACTAATTTGCTTTTCAGCATAAATAGAAAAACCTTTAGTCTTAATTGCTTTAATGTAGAGTATTGACCTCAAAAGAGGAACTAATAGACAGTTTTGAATTTTACGGAAAACAAAAATAAAAGATGCATTAGCACTGTCAAACCTAATATATTCCAAACAAAGAACAAAGGCAAAGCTAAACCAAGTTGTGGTACAAAACACAAATAGCAAAAGTCAGAAATTATTGTTCGGAACCATGGACAGGCAGACTAAAAACTTTTATTCAAAATGAGCACTTTCACGCTAATAGTGCTTTGTCAAGTATTACAACCATATACGTATATCTCTTTAATACATTGCAAATATATCACAGTGATAGACATGTACATAGACCAATAAACAACTATGTAAAACAAAACAAATTATGTACCCAATCAAGTTTGTCTCAAGTCCGTTTGATTTAGAACACATTTTAAGCTATACTATTCATTTAAACCTGACAGCATGGTCACATTCAAGTTAAAAATGTCACTTCTTATTTTTCAGTGCAGTTCATGATATCACCTCCACTAATATTATCTTCTAAACATTGAAAGACTGTAAAACTAAAATTATGTTGCAAGCTTTCTACAGTGTTTCACCAAGTAATATGTAACTTTGTTTCTTGATATCAAAAGGTGATAAAGCTTGTATTTAAGAATCTGTTAATGTTATCTTTGTAAAAACTATTGCATTCACATCATGTTACTGCATAAAGTAAATGCTTAGTATTACAATTTCCATTATGGCAAAAAACAGGAGTTTTTCTGAGTCATTGGATGCACAGAACAATCACTATTGTCAATATATTGCAGTAGTTACATGATTTACAAGGATGCATGCCTTCAAGTACAGATAGACTAAGAGATTTCTTCATATCCTTATGATTATCATAACAAAATTCTCCTCAAATTACCTTTGTTCATAAAAGTAAAATACGGTTTGCCAGCAGCTATCTTTTCTATGCCTGTATCAGCAGCTAAAATCTGACAATTCTTCTTGATAATTGTACAATGTATATGGACATTTCCGCACATAAGTTATGATTAATCTCGTTGACAACTGATGTCTTCAAGGCTTCCCTTTCTTGCACATACCACAAAACAAAAAGTTTCACTATCTTCTCTCTTTCATTTAAGGATTTCTGCATCTCTTAACCAACCTCATCAGGACTATATCGTCTCTTAATAAAGTCACTCTTCAGCTCACAAAACTTAACAAGTAAATCTGGATTTCTAATAGTAAAACATGATGTATGAATAAAATGTCCTCTAATGATATTTCTATGTTTGTAACTCGGCACATACTTGTATGATGTAATAAATTATTTTTCTTACAAGTTTTCCTGAAAATTTTCATTATTAACATCTCATCATCAACAATATGTGGCATAGTAACATCTAGAACATATATACTATATGGGGAATTATGTGCTGAAAATTTAAAAAAGTTGCAGATGTCCAAGTAAAATATATATTTTTTCCCATACGGCTAGCACCAAATTGGCATAACTGTTAGCACATGATGTTCCAATAGCTATTCTGGTAACTTCAACAAATAACTCCCCTTCAAAGCATATTATATTATTTTCTAAAATAAGTTCAAGCAAAGAACAAATCAAGTTGATGCATGTGTTAGAAAACTTGCTATTCATGGATAAAAACATACAAATATATTCAGTCTCATAAATATTCAGATTGACTGTGAACAGAGATTTAATATCTACTGTCACTAATAAGAACTCTTGCAAAACATTGGTATTATACTATGTATGAAAACTACTTAAAATGCTGAGAATTTATTAACTTCTTGGAATATTATCTATCAATGGTCTCAAATGTTTTGCAATATAAATAGAAAGAGGTTCAGTCAATCATCCTGAAACTGACACAGTTGGTTGTAAAGTGGGACAATTAGAGATGTGTATATTTAAGGCAACCCATAAATAATGGGTATACATGGATGCAATACATGAAAGTATTCAAACAAATGAAGAGGTATTAAACCATCCATGAACATGTCATATACATGGCAGTTTTAACCTTAAACTCTAGATCCTTCAAAATATCCTTAGATAAGACTTTATATGTTTATATAACTTTATATGTTTGTTCATCTCACATAAGCTCCCACACTCTAAGTACATAAAACTCTCTATCCATAATAACTGTAGTACCGCACTTATCTACTGCCTTAAATTTCTAGAAAGTGACTATTTATAAGTAATTTTCAATGTAGAAAATTAATCTTTAGAAAAATTATAAAATAAATTAGAATTCCTGTCTGGAAAGAGCATCAACTCATATATTTGATTTTCACAAGTTTTAAGAAATGCCTCAACTAAAGGAGGATTTTTGAGGACAAATTTGTTTTGTTTAAAAATAAAAATGTTGTTATCAATATCACTGCTTTTAAAAATGTATTAAGAGTGACATACCTTGCAAATAATCTCATGTTTGTAATAACATCCTTTAAGTCACAGTCCATTGAGGGAATAAATGACAAACCCCTATTTAGAATGTGAATCTGCTCACATGAAAGTTTCGATAAATGATAGGTTGTAAACTAAATCACCTGATTCCTCAACTTGCTACAACTCTGCATTGGTAGATTGATGTTCTTCTAGTTCTGTCCTCTTTCTTGATTCCTTCCACTTGTTCTCCCTTGGCTGGCCAAACAATGATGTTATCTCCATACCATTGTAATCTCAGAATATAAACAGATAATTTAATTGAATGCAATTCTGCTGCCAGGTTTAAATAAATGTAATAGCTTAAAACCTGTTCTAAATCAAAGAAACTGTGCAATTAACTTGATTGGGTGCATAATTTATTTTGTTTATGTAGTCAATATTTATTGGTCTATGCACGTCTGTCATTGTGATATATTTACTAAATATTAAAGAGATGCATATAGTTGTTTATAAGACTTAAAAAAGCAGTTATTATTAGTCTAAAAGCACTAATTTTGAATAACAGATTTTATTCTACATGTCCATGGTTCCTGATCACGATTTCTGACTTTACTGTCAAACTTAAAGTAATCAGCCAATTTCTCATCAATCACAACTTGCAATAATCAGTGTTCAGTATGGTCATCAGTAAACATAAACTCCCATTTTAAGTCTACTGGAAGGAGTGGCTCATATTCAGAAACATATATTAACAACACCAACATCTTTCAGGTTTATAATATATCTAATAGAAGCTTTATATAAGGGAACCAAAACACCAGCTTCCCGACTAACAAAACATAGCTTAATATTTCTTAAAATACCATAACACTTGTTATAACACAAGCAATATAGTTATTACAGTTAAGCTTGGAGTCCACAATGACACCCAAATGCCTAATACATTTTATCTTAGCTAACAGTTTAGAATGCAGGGTTATGGATATTCAGAATTGCTTACCTCATAATAAATAAAACTATATTTATGAATTAAACTGCATACTAGCTATGGAAAACCATTAAAAGAACATTTCCAGGTATATCTGTAAAGACTTTTGATCCTGGATATTACTTATAATATATCACCAACTTTGGTATCATCAGCAAATGTACTTAACCATGTGCTGTTATGTACAGGGAACTGTGCCATGAAAATTCCATACAAAACTGGCTCCATTATTGATGCTTGACTCTAACTACAAATGTTCTTCCTGACAACCAGTCTGCTAGCCATCTAATTCTAAAATGACTGATACAAATATCAAGCATGCAATCCGAAATTCCATTATGTGTAACAGAATCAAATGGTTTTGTAAAATTTAGATGCATTATATCAACAGGAGGACTCTTAACCTAAGCATAAAAAAATCCTGGCTCAACAAATTAGTCCTGATTAGATGTCAAAAGCACAGTCTGACACTTTAATAAAACTACATATAATTGGCTCAAATCACTTAGACAGTATAGAAGTTAGGCTTATGCTAATTCAAAGAGGTTGTCCTTGAAGGAATACTTGAAATCTCTCAGAAATGGGGATGCCCTTAGCCAACTGAGTCATAAATTCCAAAAGCACAGATATTGATAAGTAAAGGAACAAATCCCTGATGTTTCATGCAGTATTGCTGGAAGCACTAGAAGCCTCTGCGTGGTAAATGCCTGAGATGGATGATGCCAGCTCCAAAGGTCTCACTGATAGAAGGACTTAATTCATCCAAGATAAGGTAGAATAGAATCACTACTTTATAGCTGATACTCTGGCTGATGGGTATCCAGGGTACTCACACAGGACAAGCATAATATGATAATATATCGGGGCCCCTGTAACTATACATTTATGAGGTATTACAGTAATTAAACTAGGGGAAAACAAAGGCTTGCACTACTACAGTGATGCTCGATGAGGGAAACATTCCTCAATAGAAACAAAAAGACTTGACAGCAATTGAGAGATTGTCTTACAAGTTGAGCTTGCTACCAGTAACAACCCCCTCCCCAAGTCTCTCACCTTTGACATAAACTGAAAGTTGTCTATACAATAAGTATATTTGCGAGAACATCCTGCAGGAAAATAAGTGTATCAGCCATGGTAAAGAGGGCTGCCTAAGTGATCGATGAAACAAGGGGATTTTAGGGGTTAATAAGTTACTTTTTACATTATCCTGCCATTATTAGCATTCCATGAAGGCATCAAGATTGACTTTAGAAAGTGAGGTGATACAAGTCTTGTGGTAAGTACAGGGTTGCAAAATGAAACTTACTGGCATATGATCTAATTTTTTTTGTCTAAATATTTCTCTCAAGTCTGGAAACCATCATCCCTCCTACAATGAATAATATGCTATGTGTTCTCAATGCAAGGAGCCCAAACGCCATCCAGAGAGAAGCATTTTCTAAGCAGCCATGGAGGAGTTTGTGTCCCTGTTCCTGAGAAAGGGGTGTCTTCATCCCAGTCACCTGAATGTTTAGCCTTTCTCCTAGACTGAGTTGGTTTGTGTTTGAGAATGTGCCTTAATTGAGAACAAGCTGAGAAGCTACACAGCACCACTGCCTCTTATTACGGCATTTTCTGCTTTGTTCATAACCCCCTACCCCTTGGAGGTTCATGTGAGCACTATCATTACTGTTAGGGTCTACTGCACATATGAATTCACACGCGCGCACACACACACACACACACACACACACACACACACACACACACACACACACACACACACACACACACACACACACACACACACACACACACACACACACACACACATGGACACACACACACACATACACACACATGGATACACGGATACACATAGGACACATACAGATGGATACACATGGACACACACTCGCACACACACGCACACACACACACACACACACACACACACACACACACACACACACACATGGATACACACACACACACACACACACACACACACACACATGGACACACATGGATACACATGGACACACACACACACACACACACACACACACACACACACACACACACACACACACACACACACACACACACACACACACACACTCTTGGAGCTGCCATCAATGCAATGGAAGTGACAAGCTGAAATCTCCTGAAAGTCCTTATTTGCTGGAGGCAGGCAGTCAAGCTGATCACTAGCCCATCCCTCTAGGGTGGGTGAGACAACAGCAGCTGCCGAGACACACTTTCTTCTGACTGACTGGGATAGCACCAATGTTGTTATTCAAACTTGGGTAATCCAGATAATAATGAATGTTTTATCCATCTAACCACAGAGTCAGGTTCTTTGCGCATGATTTCTTACAGGTATTACCAGAAAAACTTTTCTAAAGTCTAACTGATTGTTCTGATTGATTTGAACTTGTTAAAGTTCAAACATTCATCAACAAGCTCATTATTCTCAATGTGCAAAACACTATAAGCCAAAACTCTGCAATGTTTGATATAAATTTGAGTCAAGCAGCAATTGTGTTATTAATAAAGAAATATCATTAATCTTCTTTTTAATGACAGCCTTTATTGCTGAAATACAGCAAAGCCTATCAACATATAGCTACAATATTTAACTCATAATTCTTCTATTCTTTACATAGTTAACTTTGAAATTAATGAAATTTTACACCTTCTCTTATTACTGATGGTGTAATGCATTCCCACAGCAAATTAACATTTCCATTCATAGATATTCCTATGTATTTCTACCCATTTTAATATAATTTGGCATTGATATTGCCAATATCCTTGCAAACAGACTTATAGCTATCACTTCATTCCCTGACAATATAAAAAAGTTATGTTTGTATAATGATTCAAGAAATAGAAATGAAACTGAATGCTGCAATATCACAAGTTAGTAAGGACAAAAAAGGATGCACATTTTATGTAAAGTTACACATATTATAAATAAACCCTTCAGTGTAGCCCCTCCTTGCCCCTCTAACCACCATGCTTCTCACAACTGTTTAATTTCCTTCTTCACTGTAGCAGATCATTAGCTACATCATCACAACAATCAGTGTGATGTCACAATTCCAGTATGCTCTCAAGGCCAAATAATAACCTTATTTTTATATAAAATTTTATTAAACAATGTAATTTTAGCACATTCCACAAGCAGAACATATTTATAACAGGCACCATTTGAAGTATTGTTTGTTTTGAAAAAAAAATAGACACGCACACACACATATATATATATATATATATATATATATATATATATATATATATATATCAAGATATATATATATATATATATATATATATATATATATATATATATATATATATATATATATACAGGCATGGAATCGTGAATAAAGAATATTTTATAAAGTTAACTGCTATGAATGAATGAATGGGATGTTTTACTCAGGGGGAACCCCCCCTTTATTTTGGTGTCTTTCTACCCTACCACAACGCAGATGCAAAAGCATGGGCCTAATTAACCAGATAACATCCAAGGGGATAGAGGGAATATGATTGTTTGTGTTACACTGCTGCATGAATAGATGGGGTAATGATGGGAAAGGCACACTTGTTGACTTAAATGAAACCCCAAGAAAGAAGTAGCACTGTTTCTCAGGTCCCACTATCACTGTAAGTAATAAATAGCTGTCATACATGTCATCATTACTTGCAAGATTTGCGACTTTGCCTACCTCTTCCTCTATAATGTCACATTGTCAATTAACCCAAACATTTGAGAGAACTACTGGTGTAGCAAAAAAGTCAATGGGGGGATTCCACACTGGTGCAGTGAAATGTTAACCTTAATATTAAATGATAAAACAAACCAAGCAGCAACAAACGAACGAACACTGTAAAGATCCCCACAGAACAGGCAGGAAGACACTGTGATGTTATATAACTGTATATAACAAGCGTAGGCAACCAGCAGTTATAAAAAGTACCAACGCTTTTATTGCAGGACACAAAAAGATAAAAACGTTAGTGCTTTCATGGTAATACAGTACTGCTTCTTCATCTTGTCTGAAGAAGTGGTACTGTATTACCGTGAAAGCGTTACAGTTTTTATCTTTTTGTGTCCTGAAATAAAATCCTACGCTTGTTATATACAGTTATAAAACATCACAGTGTCTTCCTGCCTGTTCTGTGGGGATCTTTACACTTAATATTAAATGATTGAGATCCAGCCTATTGTGCTATGATCATGCAGCCTTGCAACAAATAAAATATGCTACAGTTAATAAAGTACATCCAGTATACTGAAAAGCACATACAATGTGGCATTGTTATTGTAGGTTTACTATCAAATGAATGAAAATCAAAAGACTGAATCCCAAAAAGACTGAAAATTCAAAATATTGAATGATGGAATTTGCCCCTTCTACACTGTTGTGCAATCTTAGAGTTGGTATATATATTTAGCAGGGGGTGTGGGGGCTGTGAGGGGAGCAGGGGTGCTTGCCCCTTGCAGTAAAAATGTATTCAGTATTTTGAATTTTCAGTCTTTTTGGGATTCAGTCTTTTGATTTTCAGCCATATGACAGTAAACCGTTATTGTATACTGTACCCTGTAATCCAGTCCCTACCCATGGCCAAGCCTGGTATGTCCCTACTGTCTACATCAGCAGTTCAGGGTGAACTTCACTTCAGGTGACTGTTCTTAACTTCAGTAACTAGGATAGAGCCATCTAAAGGTTAAACATTTGTATTTCCTTTTGATTGTTTAAGCTTACCTGCTCTGAACATTAATGAGAATGCATTCAGGTGTTACCTTTAAAAATTGATGAAAATCTTAAAAAGCAAGCTATGATTTGGGAATTTTTAACTAAACCATTGCAAGCAATGATTTCACGTTTTTACTATTAAAAATTGCATCTCATTTAATTGACACATAATTATTCAAACCCAAATCATTTAAAATCTGGGAGGCCTCTATTCAAACAGTAAGACTCCGAATATCACAAAACACAAAAGCATTTTTTGTAAAAGGCAATCCCTGCTGCCACCCAATGCTGGGACAAGCACCCATATGCCTACTCTATAGATAGATAGATAGATAGATAGATAGATAGATAGATAGATAGATAGATAGATGGATAGATAGATAAATAGATAGATAGATAGATAGATAGATAGATAGATAGATAGATAGATAGATAGATAGATAGATAGATAGATAGATAGATAGGAAGAAAGGTATAAAAACACAATGCTCACTTTCTCGCTTTTCTCATTTTCTAACTGCTATATCATTATTCCAGTAACAACCAGTGATGATAGCATAAACACTGATCAAATAACCTCAACAAGCACTAAGTTAACTTAATTGTATTTCTATACTGTCTGTGCTATCATTTTATTTTTCTGACTTTTATGCATCATCAGTGTTTTCATTTTTTTATTTAGTGTTTTGTTCCCTTTTGAATGATATCCCCTGCACTTTAAAGACCTGTTGAAGATTTCATTAGAACAAAATTGATTACTTGACTAAATTAAAAAAATATATACATTGAAGTACTACAGCTAGGATTTGAGCGCTTTTGTTCTTTAATCATCAGAAGAACTTCATCAGAAAATACAAGATGGAAAATAAATAAATGCCAAGAGGTGCCTCTGTTTAAAAGAATAACAACCAATAAGCAGCATGCAGTTAAACTATTTAAAAAACACAATACATTAACCAAGGAAGCAATCTATGTAGTGCTGTGGGTGGAGTTCACCTGTACCAACATAAAGCACATTTTATATTCAAGTTTTCTTTAATGCTTGGAGACATTTCAGCATTTAAAACTAGCTACCACTTTAATTCATGTACCTCCAAAAGGGTTTCAGTATCACCTAGGAACATATGAAGTTGTTAAAGTACAATAAACTTAAAAGTTTGAAAACCATTACAAAGAGAACTGTGTTTACCCAATGTATTCCTTTGATCTTTGTATCTGATTGCTGCTAAATGCTCCTTAATCCGGTCAGTCTCCTGTATGTTTTACCTACGTAACTCGCTCGTGTCACAAATACCAGCATAAACCACATTGCTACTACAGCAATCATAAATATCTGCTGAAAACAATTTTAACATTACAGTGCTGAAAAAAATTATTCTGTCCCTGTCCAAATATGCTTACAAGTGACACATCCCCATCAAGAAAAGGGTCTATGTTATATGTTTGAACGCTTAATTGTTCGAACCACTAAACATCGACCATTAGTGATTGAACAATTAAATGTTCGAACATATAAAAAAATTAATATTTAAAAAAAAAAAAGAAAATTCTACCAAATTAGAGGCTATAATATCCTTGGCTCAGTCCTTAACAACCTGTCTCCTGCCTATGCCTTACTCCACATCTTCTTATGTCTGGTTAAATTTAGCCACAAAGCAATGATCTTCTGCATAAGGCCAAGTGGTACCACCACATCACCAAAGAAAAGCATCTTTGGAGACTTTGCTATGGCACACCGACTTTAGCTGTAGAAGACCAAGACAAAAATCCAAGTGTTCCACAACAATGGACCCAAATGAGAAGGATGCCAATTTAATTTCTGTGTTTTGCCACTGCACTGCCTAAACAGCTTCTTGGAAAAGTTAGCACCCATCTGCCTTAAATGTAATAGTAAATTCGGGAATAAACCTCTTTGGTTGAATTCCCACATAAACAAAAAAAGAAAATAAAAAAAACTATAAGAAATCCCAATCCCAGTACCAGAAGAGTGCAGAGACATGCGATCAAGGAAATTAACAGAATCATTAGAAAATGTGGACTATGAGCTTGGTGTGGCTACAGATGCCAAAGGAAGCCATATATGTTTTTGTGGTTATGCTGGGAAATTAAGGAATAATGTCCAACTCACTCACCTCATCCATTCACTGACCTCATACATCATAATGATATCATACATTCTGCCCCAGTTATACAACTAGTATCATAGCAGAAAATTTTGTTCCAACTATCCTTGAAAATTAGTTTCCCTTAAACCACTTTGGGACAAGTTTTGGAATTTCTGTAAAAGGCTAAAAATAATACCTCAATGAGGCTAGAGAACCCACCTAGCTGCATTCTCATCATCAGTTTATCAAAAGAGTTTGTGTCTGATGCCTAGAGGGCAGTCATTATGACTTCTTTACACAAGACTGGACCCTAAATCAGCCTCATTTGTCTTTTTCAAAGGCCTGGAATGTACCAAGGCAAAACTTACTTATGCAGACATAGGTAACTTAAATTATTTAAACCCTACCATTTCAGCTTTGTGAAGCGAAGGTTCTGACCTCTGAACTTAAGCAAGCTTCATTGAAAAGGTCACAAAAGTTGTAGACAGTGGTCGTTCAGTGCGTGTTCCTTTTTACATCCTGGACAAAGTTTTTGATACTACCAACTTTCCTGATATAATAGAAAACGTAGACAAACTAAATGCAAACCTTTGCATTGGCCATTGAAATCCCAGGTTGTAAAGGTTGGGGGTTCCATATCTGAATGTAAAATTGCAGCTACTGGGGTATCACATGGATCAGTGCAGGACCCTCTCCTGTTTGGTATTTATTTTGCATATATCCAAGCCAATATCGCAAAAGTGTGTTTCCTTGACTATAAGCAATGCACTATTATCTACTCATCCACTGAAACTGGTCATCTCTAGCAAGGATTAGAATATGCACATATCTGGGGGACCAAAAGCAGTCTCAAACTAAATATAAAATAGTGCATTGTTGTACCATTTGGAAAAAAAAGATGCTCCTTTTGATATATTATAAATTCTCTTCAGACAGACAAACACAGTCCTAACATGCCTAGTACATAAGCATACAACTCCCTCTGTCTCTCTCATTTGATAATCATGTTTCCACCATAATAAGGAAATCTTTTTTTAATTTCTTCAAATGTTTTGGGGTTCTAATACCATGATAGGGCTAGATCCCATTCCTAAGTCAAAGTATGATGAAAATTCATGAAACTAGTACTGTTTCAATCTTTGATATCAAGACTGAAGATGTTTGCTCCTACTACTATTGGAACTGTCTGGGTATCTTTCTTCCACATTGCTTTTGTTGCTGCCTGCAAATCTTGATATTTTGTGACTTTGTGTCTGTCTGTACACAAGACACTGTAGCCACTGTGTGTAGTGATTTCAATGATGAATGCTACTTTTGCCTTATTTTCATGGACTAGTGTATCTGTTTTTTTGCATCTATCTTTCGAATTGTTGGTAATGGGTGATCCCATGTGATGTAGACCATTATTTTCTATGATGCTATCTTTTTTGATTTCTCCAAATCTTTTTGGGTTTCGAACACCATGGTGGGGATGGACCCCATTCCTAAGTCAAAGTATCATTAAAGTTCATGAAATTAGTATTGTTTCAATCTTTGATGTCAGCCAGAAGTGCTCTACGCAGCACCCACAATGTGCCCAGTAATAACTCTTTCTGCAATTTGAACAGGGTTACATACATTGAAAGCAAAGCCCAAAGCACAAAGTAATATTCCTTAACGCAAATTTATTGTGGAAAGACAACAAGCGTTTTCGCTACTCCAAAAGAGAGAAGCTTCATCAGAGAAGTACAAAAAGGGCGCCAAAACCTTTTTGAACCTAAGTAGCAGTTGGTACATTACATCACTTCCTTTCAATTAAATAAGATAATACACTTAAAAGGGCGATACCAAGTGAAAGAAACAAAAATACATAGTAAAGTAACTCATCAGTTAACAGTAACACAGTTTATATACATAGAAAATGTTTGAAAGTAAAATTAGATAAAGAGGTTTTTAGTAGATGTAAAAACAATATTAATGAAAGTTGCCTAAGCAACTCAAATCCAGTGGATAATTAGATCAAGAGAATAAATAGTAAAGCCATACATTTTTTTAAAAATATAAAAGTAACTATTTGTTGTTTTGTAATAAGGTTAAGATAAGTCAGCCCAACTAGTAAATAAGGGCAAACATGAGCTGAAAAAGTGTTCTCAATATAAGCGTCATCTCAGAAATGCCTTGAGTTTAAGAACAGGTGCAATATTGCAATTCTCATTTAAACCCGGGTTATTAATTTCTCCAAATCTTTTTGGGTTTCTAACACCATGGTGGGGATGGACCCCATTCCTAAGTCAAAGTATCATTAAAGTTCATGAAATTAGTATTGTTTCAATCTTTGATGTCAGCCAGAAGTGCTCTACGCAGCACCCACAATGTGCCCAGTAATAACTCTTTCTGCAATTTGAACAGGGTTACATACATTGGTAACGTATCTAAATGTGATTGTAGATTCTTTTTTATAAGAACCATTCCTCCTACTACTATTGGAACTGTCTGGGTATCTTTCTTCCACATTGCTCTCACTTCTACCTGCAAATCCTTATATTTTATGACTTTGTGTTTCTCTGTATGCAAGACATTGTAGTCACTGGGTGTAGTGATCTTTTCATGGACCAGTATATCTGATTTTCTCACATCTGTCTTTTGAACTGTTGGTAATGCATGATCCCATGTGATGTAGACTTCGTAATTTTCTACGATGCTTTTGTTGCTCAGGTTTCCAGTGTTTTTTAGCTACTTCAGTGTTATAATGTTTGCACAATCCCCAGTGCAACAGTCTTGCCACATTATTGTGCCTTTCAGTATACAATCCTTCTGCCATTAGTATATCACAACCAGCAACAAGATGTGCAACTGTTTCCAATTCTGTTTTACAAAACCTACATTTGTCTCTTTCTCCCACATGTTCAGTAGACTTTGTAAACTAACTTGTATGTAGCCCACTATCTTGCCCTGCCAATATTAAACTTTATCTTTTGGTTTGAATTCCCCTCTCCTAAACCATTCCTGCATTCATTCCTGATCAACATGAGGTTCTTCCAGGAATTTTCTATACTTGCAACTATATTTATGCATTTTCCACATTTCTTGCCTTCTTAGCTAATCGTTCACCTTATATTCTTTCTTTTGTTTTATGGCACATTCAATTGCTGCCTGATTTATATCTACTTCTGGTTTGATTTCTTTTCCCGCTTGATGCTGATATGCTTCTGCTAGCTAAGAAGGGAAGTCATTTTAGATTTTTTCTCACCATGTTTCAAAACATTCACTACATTTTGGTCTTGTGAGGTCAGCAGATACGTATGCAGTCCCACGACTGCAGATCTATACATGTAATCAATTTCAAGGAGGCTCATACCTCCTTCAGAAAAGGGAATATATAATCTTGGTATGCACTGATTTTTATAATCATTTAATGAACATAAAGCATACATCTTGTTTTCCTGTTAAATCTATCTAGCACCTTTTGGGGCTAGTCAATCACTCCAAAACTGTAAGTTAGGACAGGAAGAGCAAATCGGTTTATAGCCTGAAGTTTGTTCCTAGATGTCAATGCTGTTTTCATGATTAATTTAAGTCTTCTAAACTATTCCTTATTAAGTTTTATTTGCATTTCTTCTTGTTTTATTGTTGATCCTTCATCAATTCCCAAATATTTATACACCCCCTCCTGCTTATGTTCTTTTATATCATATTCTTATCCCAAACTGATGTTTCCTTGGTGCTGCAGCTTTCCTGCTTTAAAGGTTGCTTTTGCAAGTTTATCAAGACCAAATGACATTCTTATATCATCTGAAAAAGTTTTGACTACTTGCAGTTTTGCTTTCATTTCCTCATCTGATGAGTTATACAGATTTAAATCATCTACACAAAAAGAAGATGAGAAGTCTTTACACTTTGTTGCTAATCTGTTAAGCAGACAGCTTCGTGGATCAAGGACAAGGCAAAAGAGCAACGGTGATAGAGAGTCACCCTGGAATATCCCCCTTTGGATTTTTATCCCTGGAATAATCATGTCTTCTTTAACATTGCTTAACTGTAAAGTAGTTTACCAATGTTTCATGGTGGTTGTGATGCAATTTATCAATGTAGGGTATATCTTATATATTTTTAAGCACTCTTTTATCTATGAAAGTGGGATACTGTCAAATGCTTTTTTTCTAGTCAATCCATGTCATACTTAGATTCTTCCCCTTTTTACAGTTCTCCACTATGACTTTAACAACAAATGATCTTTTGTTCCATATAACTTTTTTTATTGCCCTTTTGTTCTATTACCATAATTGAGTTTTCTTCTAAATGGCTGTAAACTCTGTCAGCATCAATACCCATGTATAGTTTATGAGTCTTTGGAAAGCAAGTTATTTTATAACTTATGTGTATATAAGTCTATAAGTTTTAGGGTAGCTTGCAGGTTCACTCTTAAGTAGGAGCATTGTCTTTTATGTTGTTAGCCAGGTTGGTGTCTCTTCAGGGTGTGCATATAAATATTTTTTACTCATGGCTAAATCTTTGTGCAAAGATGTTAATACTTTTAACCAGAAGTTAGGTACTGCATCTGGGCCTGGCTTTTTCCAGTTAGAGGCTTTTCTTAACTTTATTTCAATGTCTCTGGCTGAAACTTCATCCCATTTCATATCCTGTACCTTTGGACTTGTTATTCTTTCTTTTACTTGTTCTATCCATTTAGCATCTTTGTTATGTTCCACAGGATCTTCATAAATACTTCTCCAAAATGTATCTATTTCTTTTTTTTTTTTTTTGATGGTCTTTTAATTCCTTTTACCTTGCTTCCCAGTTCTCTATAAAACTTTTTTTGGGTCATCAATAAATTGTTTATTTTGCACTTTTCCTTTTTATTTATCTGTTTCTCTTCTATGTTTTTCTGCCTGTACTGATATTTTTGGTTTATTATTTGAGATAGTGCAAGATAAATCCTTATCCGTTATAATACTGCACATTGCTTTTATCACGTCTATATTTCTGAGTATTTTTGTTGATCTGTTCCTTTTTCTATATTCTTCTAACAGTGACACTTCTTGTCTTAATTGCTTTATAGTTTTCTCTATTTGATACGTCCATGATGACATCCAGTTTCTCCCGATCCTTTCCCTTACTGTCCTGTGTTCTTGTGGTAAGACTTTATGTGTTATTAATTTAGTTGCACAGTAATATTTCCTATTTACTTCTAGTTTATCACATGAATCTCTATGGACAGCCCTGATTACTGTGTTTTATCAAACTTCTGACTTTTTCAGTTTTATTGACCTTCTGCAGTCTATTTCTTTCATTGATCTAATTATGTCTTTCCATCTATTTTAAATCATGCAATTTTTCTCTTAGATTATTTTCATCTAAACTGAGGGCACATTCTTTGTTCGCCATTTCCTGTGAGTAATTCTGATGAAAACTTGCATGGAAGGTACTACCTGTATGTTTTGATAATACCTATATTTGTCAAGCTTCTTCAGAAACCTCTCTATGTAGATATCAGTACTGCCAGTGCAATAAATGCTGTAGGTACCTTATGTTGGGTTGGCACTAATTTTAAATATAATATATATATATATATATATATATATATATATATATATATATATATATATATATAGGTTGCATATATGCTGTCCATAAGTATGGAACATTCGTAGGACAGAAAGTTGTTTGCTATTTACAACTGCCCATAACAGTAGGCTGTATACCTACCATATTCAAAAACAGTTGTGTACCTATGTGGCTGAGAAGAAAAGGGAATAACTATTTAATGGGAGTATGTTTTCTTTCTCTGTATATACAGATAATAATTCTCTCTCATTATATATATAAATATATGTATACATATACATAAACACATAAGATGCATATATGTATGTATGTGTGTGTATATAATATATATATATATATATATATATATATATATATATATATATATATATATATATATATATATATATATATATATATATATATATATACATATATATATATATACATATATATATATATATATGTGTATATATATATATATAAATATATATCAACCACAGTTGCTTGACAAATGCAAATTATATATATATATATATATATATATATATATATATATATATATATATATATATATATATATATATATATATATACATATATATATATATATATATATATATATGTATACATATATATATATGTATACATATATATATATCAACCACAGTTGCTTGACAAATGCAAATGCCTGATCACTCATGGCAGTGTCAGGCCTAGAACCACTCCATCCTTGGAAGGACTGCTATTGTACTGTAAAGCCCACCTTGGAGGGCATTATTGCAGTTTCATAATGAATTAGATGTTAATTTATTTTGTATTTGTTTCATTTTTCCTCCTCTCCACGCTATCTCCAGGTCTGCATTGTTCCCCTTCCTTGCCTTGGCTTCGCTGACTGAGCTGAGGCAAATGTGGATCTTAAGGGTGTCCTGTGAGTTGCTACCAGCAACTGCTTCTGCTTGTTGATGGTGGTTATGACCTATCCTTATTTCTTCAATTCCCACATCCCTGCATTCATCAGCACATCTAAGGTTTTCTTCCCTATTTGGACCAAAACTGCCCCCAGGGAGCATGAATCTTTAATGTCCAACTTTACTGATTGACTGTGATTTTCAGCAATTTACCAGGACATCAAAAGTACTCAAGGGAGAGATCCAAAATATTCGACAAAATCAGGGACATTCTGCAGAATTCTGGACATTTGAGAAGAATGGCATGATGGGAAGACAGAAATGAAGAGGTAAGTATTGCTTATTATTATTATTATTATTATTATTATTATTATTATTATTATTATCATGATGATGATGATGATGATTTTCATGGTGATGCTGGCAGTGATTAACCATGTATTATTATTTGCTCAGATTAAGCGGTTACTATCTGGCTTTGTAGGACTACTGTTTATTTGTGGGAAGTAAGATGCCCTACTGACTGGACACTTAATATGTACAGACAGAGTAAATAACTGTTGGGGCTGTCTGTGGAGGACAATGAGTAGCTGTCTGATGTTGGTTGCTTAATATAGCTTTGCAGGATTAACATGATTTGTTTGAAACAACTTGGAATATTTTAATGTGTGGCAATTGTTTGGAAAATACTTGAAATACATTACATGACTCTCCTATTTTATTACAATCCAACATCTGAATTGTAAATAAAAGTGGCTATGACTGCATGCTGAAGTGTATCTCCATGAAAATAACTGATCCTCTTATCATTAACTGTCCTTCTTGTCATATGCTCAGATTAAACAAGCAGCAAAAAATAAATAAATAAATAAGTACCAATAAAAATAAGGGATATAATGCATCACATAATACACAGACCTTCAGAGATGTATAAGTGGATTTTTCCAGAGGCTTAGTAGTTGCCATTGGCCTGAACCCCACCTAGTCTAAAACCAGCCTTGCTCAGAGGTGTACACAGAACATCAACATAGTTTGTGTGGAAAGGTGGATATGATGTCAACATTTCTTTAGCTTTCATCTCAAACCTCAGAGGTCACTATCTTCTGTTGGTCTGGGACAGTGTGGTCATCATTTCTTTAACTTTCCTTACAACCTGCAGAGGGGTACACAGATGGTTACTAAGCGTATATAGTAGCAGTGTACTGTCTAAAAGTAACAAGTTAGAAACATTACTGTAATTATTTTTTCCACTTTCCTTACAATCAGACATCATATGCATATACCTCTGATGGGGAGGGTAAGAATAATTATATTTATATACACAGCATGAATGTCACCATTATGTAATGGTGACATTTATGCTGTGTTTTCTTATTTTTTTTCATCTATTACACTCCGTGTGTTACTTGGATCACTGTCTGTGAGCTTTATTGCTTCGCCTTCCTAGGTTACCTTGGATTTGTTTCTCAGTTCGTGTTTTGGTGACCTGGTGGATTTTTTTGTTATATTTATACACACACACACACACACGTATATATATATATATATATATATATATATATATATATATATATATATGTGTGTGTGTGTGTGTGTGTGTGTGTGTGTGTTTGTGTTTATGTGTATGTGTACAGAAATATTTGACAGCGCACACGTGCAATCTTTTTTTTCAGTTTCCACATCTAACATGAAAGATGTATACAGAAGGTGGCATGAAGAAGCGTGTGGAGGCATGCTGTACAAACATATGACAGAAGCAACTTTAAGTAGATGACCCTTGCTGTTTGTGCCATAATTTTCATCCCAATTTAACACTAGAGGGAAATACACAAAAAAGTGACTACCTTTTAAGTGGGATGTAGGGAATCAGGTGCTAGTTCCAGATGTGATTGCTTTTTGTGTTTATTATGTACTGATATTTAATCAGCTACTCAACTTTGAGGATTGTACCTTGTCTACAATTAATTTCTTCCTTGAAATAAAAAAGTTCCATTTAATTTTTTTTTTTTTACATAATATTTGTTCAACTACCACTGGCTCAAGATATTGAAAAAAAGTTCGAAAATGCACCCTGTAACTCCATGTGCCCATGATCTCTAGATCTCCAGCTTAATTTAGTTATTACAGGGTAGTTTTTCTCAGTTAGGGTGTGTTGGAATGATTCAGGAAAAAATTAAGTTGAAGAGAAGGACTGGATTCCTTCCCTTACTCATGATTTATGTTCAAACAATTATTGGATGTAAAAGGTTGTTTAAACAACTATAAAATGCACCTGAGAAGCATAGAACTCACATGCTTTCTGAGGACCACTTAATGCAATTGTTTCCTGCAGGGTTGTTAAAGTGCAGTCTTGCCTACTTAAAATGTGTTGAATGAATGCAGGAAAAAATGAAGAGTAAGACAAACTGTGAGGAAAAAGGATGAAAAAGAGTAATCCAGATAGTATGAGTAGATCAAGATGGGGGTGGGGATGGTGACACTTGGGAATGTGTGTGGGAGAGGTTAGTGGGCAGCAGTGGAGGGTGTCAAGATCTTTGACCTAAGGTGCCAGTTTTCTTATATATATACATAAAATGTGTGTGTGGGTGTCTTTATATAATTTACTTAATAAGGAGGCATTCACATGCTTAGTCTCAGGGCCTCAGCAGCTGCACATTCACTTAGAGACCGGGTGGGGCGTCAGTGGTTTGTACATAATTTCCTAAACTTTGGGATTTATCTTTGTGATTTTCAGGTTCAGAAGGTTCAGAATTGTACTCTATTGGCAGTGAGAGGTAGCCTGCTCTGTCCTGAGCTGGGAATCGCAGAGAGATGCATTCAAATGTGACCCTCTGACTGGCCGCATTACTATTTTATGTTTAGTTAGTTTTCTGTACCTTTATAAAACTGGCCTATTTGGGTGATGCTGCTCATCAGTGAGTTTTAGCAGTAAACTGTATAGACACAGGAACATAGAATTGATACTTTCTCATAGAATTGATACTTTCTCTATAAAACTACCAATGAATTTCTCTAGTCCTCAGTTGCACAAAGAGAAATTAACTTGCACAGTGACAATCGTTGCCTCTCAAAATCTGCATTAGCTATTCCTGTTTTTACTTTATATTACTTTAATAGTCTTCTGAACAAGTAAAAAGAGCCTGTAATCATGGATATGAATTATCCTGCTATTTTCAGTCAGCTTGATGGATATTGGCATCCTAAGGCAATTTTGCAATTGCCTCTTGTTTACTGACAACCAAATATTTTTAAACAGACCGATAAAGCATGTGAGAGTTGCAATTGGACAATGTCAATGGAGGCAAAGTTCTCACATAATACCAATCAGGTTGTTGTCAGTAATTCACATAATACATCCACCACACTTAGTAAGGATCAGACATATAGACATATGCTCAGGCTCTTAAATGTAACCTTCCTAAACTCCAAAGACCTCACAGGCATTGAACCTACAACAAATATCTTCAGCATCCCCAAAAGCATTCCACCAAAACAGCACCCACCACAATTCATACAGCCACAACTTATGGAGCCTCAGCTTCTAAGCCCATAAGGCAATACACCACACAATGCAGTATTTTGATCATAGGAAACTCCACCATAAATTTTGAATTCCACTGTGAGACAAACAGGTGTCCCACTCACCAGGTTGAGTAAGGAGAAAATCTCGATCAGTTGTCTGTCATGGTCCTGGATCCACCAGATCACACATACACTCAGGTCATTGGATCACAAGTACCAATATGGCTCAGTCATAGTCAATGTGGGTATAAATACCTTGAGAAAGATCTCCCTGGACTATATGAAGAAAGAGAGAGAGAGATTGAGAGATGATGGAGATTTTTGTTTATGTGTCCAAGGCCAGTATGAGCTCAACACTGAGCAGAATGCTGCCTTAACCAAAATATGATACCATAATATGAACAGAAATTGGTTGACTTTAAAAATTTATTTTGGTTTTGTTGCCACTTTAAGGGGGTACAATATTTGCCAGCCTGGGAAGCTTTGCCAGGGATGGTCCACATCTGTCCCCTCTAGGCTTTTCAATATTTATTAAATTATTGTCCTCCCCCATTGTGCCTTTTTCAAGCAATCCTAAACTGACAAACCTTCTGACAAAGCAAAAACAGCCCCATGAAATCTAAAGGTGTTGCTGCTAAATGTCAGGAGTCTAAATAAGTATCTCAAGTCCCTCTAAGCTCTCCTCATCCTTGAAAATGTAGACATTTGTGCAATTACCAAGACATGATTTAAAGCGGAGAGCACCCTGGCAGTACAGAGCTACAATGCTGTCCACACATTTAGACCAGCTCTACTGCACAGGCAGGGATTGAAGGTGGGGGTATCTCTATTTATATTAAAAACAAACATACATCATCGCTGATTAACAGCTCATTCCCCCCAGTGGGGCTCTGGAAGTTCGCACTGTAACTTCCAACTGAGGAGCCTAAATTTTTTAATAGAAGCAAATTATGTCCTCACATATCAAACAAATGTTTATATCTTTGGAATCATAGGGTTTGCTAAAGAAGTGCAAATGGCAAACTGGCTACTGTTAAGTCAAGGCAACATCAAGGTCTTTGTAATATTTTCTAAACAACCTGCCATATCTCAGCAATCACTCAAGTAACACATGTAGTATCAGCAACATTTTGCTCAGCCAGCTGAGAACTTTCATGTGATGCTAAGTAGTTCTGTGTGTGCTACTTAGTTGGTGAGATATTTAGAAAAAATGAAGTTTATGACAATATAAATAAATATTATATGAACAACAATTAATGTAGCTTAACCTGCACTAGACAGAGGTCAAATGTCAGTACAGTTGTATGTGCTATTGTTTAAGCTTTAAGATGAAATATTTTAATACTTTGTATGTTGCATGGTTTTATCAATCCAAATATGAACAAACAATATTTGACACCTAGAGGCATCAGGAGAATGTACTGTAATTGCAGAAACACCTACAAGCATCACTCAGCTGTAATGAGTTAAACAGGATGATGGACTTGAGTTTCTCCATGTCCAAATCACCATAGGAAAAATCTCATGCCACTGCCTTGCAAGCTATAAGTCCCCCATCTATGACCCAGGAAATCCATAAGACATGCTTAAACTTAATGGGGATACGCATCATTCAACCCAATGCCATATTCATGTGTGACTTTAACTACCCCACCATAAATTTTGAATTATGCATGAACCCCCAAACTTACAGGTCCAGAGATTCCTGATTTTATCTACACAAACTCCCTGGACCAGATCGTTCATATGCCCAGTAGTTGTGCGACCATAGTGGATCTAGTCATCACTAACATGGGAGTACACTACACCCTCCCCCAGTGTAATGTCAGTTCTGTTAAGATAAGGCCCCAAAGCTATCTTCTTGGAAATAAATAAAACAAGGATCCCTGCTAACATTGTAGCATTTAGGATCTATTTGAAGATAATATTCCTACTATTAAGACATAACCTGGAAAAATGTAAGTCCCCCAAACTGTGAGAATACTGCTACCTATAAAGAATTATTCACATACACCCTGCACAATCATGTTAATACATGCATAGAGACAGCTGTGCCTATCAGTAATAAGCGGAGAACAGCCTCAAAAACAAGCCACTCTGGTGGAATCCCAGAATCAATAGTTTGGATAACAAAAGGAAGAAAGCCATGGCAAAAATTAGGAAGTGAAACACACACCAGGATAAAAAAAAATCTCATATCAATCTAAACAAGCATCTTAGAGGGCAAATCAAGTCTACCAAATAAAAATTTGAGGTGAAAATAGCCTCCTGGGTCAAAGACAACCACGGGGCTTTCATTAGCTTTGTCCACAACCTTAAATGCAGTACACAGCAATATGCAGAACTAATTGTAAATGGAGTCACCTACAATGAACCAGGAAATGTAGTAACTCTACTAGTCTGATAAATTCAGCTACAATTTTACCCCTCTCACCCCACTCCCCAGCCACCAATCAGGAAATACCATCAAATATAAAGCCTCCAAGTATTACTAGGGATCAAGTTCTCGACCCACTCACCAAGGCCAAGAATACTGCATCAGTGTGCCCCAGTGATATCTCTGCATGATTCCTAAATAGCATGCAACATGACCTGTCAAGACCACAAGAGTCATTATTTAATCATATCCTCCAAACAGGCCTCATGTCATGCAAATACAGAATTGCAATGTTCATTCCTCTACTCAAGAGCTGGCTGCTTATGGACTCCAGGAGCTACAGACCTGTAAGTCTGACTACCACATCTGCAATGTCATGGAAAGACTTATTATTGAAATAATTAACTATGACATTGAAAATCTTTAGACACTGAATCCTACCCAGTTTCATTATGTCAAGGGCAGATAGTGCCTTCCCAACCTGGTACACTTCTTTGAGAAGGTCTCCAATGCAATGGATGAGGGCAAAATGATGCATATTGCCTACCTTAAATTAACCAATGCCTTTGATACTCAGGCATTATAGACAAACTCATGGGATTAAGTATAAATCTCTGTCACCTACTGGATAGCCAAGTGGCTCTCATACAGGACCAAAGTTTTTTGAGTAGGGGAGTTCACCTCCACAAAGAGGCCAGTCACACGTGATGCCCCCAAGGTTCTGTGCTGGATCGTCTCCTTTTTGGCATCTACTTCTGTGAAATCAAGGCCAACATCAAGGGCCTCTGGCTGATCAAGTTGACGGATGATTGCAAACTAGGCACAGTCATAGTCATGGAAGCACTAATATCCTCTATGAAGGGCTAACTTAGACAAATAACTAGTAACAGAGCCATTGATTATTTATTTTATTTTTACATTAGATAACTGGGTTAGTCTGACTAGGCCCAGAGAGCCCTTTTTCAGCAGAGATTAGAGGAGAAAAGCTCCAGGAAAGTAATTAAAAAATAAGAAAAAAAACTAACAATTCAAATTGTAAAATACTTAACAGTACAAAAACAACATGAATATTTACAAGGCAAAAGTACAGTATTTTGAGAGTGCAGTAGCAATATGTTTGAGAAATTTGGTTAGCTTTGAGCTATATACAAGTAATATAAAACTTAATACATAGAAATGCATAAACATATCCTATGAAATGTCTAAATCACTGCATATACACACCTTATCAGTTAAGTCTGCAAATTGCCTACTTCAGTCTTCTGTTTTACTTAGTAATCTAGATCGCTGTGATTTACATTTATAATTTTGTAGAAATAATGCAAGAATTTTACCTGTATTTTCTGTATTGCATATAATTTGTATTGTATTATGTCCTTCTGATGTAATTTCTGTATTGTTATCTGTCTTGTTTTATGTGGAGCTTTTCTCCCCAGGTCTCCGGTGAAAATGGGCTACCAGCCCAGTCGGATACTACCCAGTAAACAAATGTAAAATAAAATAAATAAAAGTTGGATAACCCTGGAACCTCCAACATTTATAACACACACCCCTAATATTAGAATTTGTAGTCAGGGATTTGGGAATGCATGTAGTTTTAGACAGTATCCTGGGTTTAAATCATTATCTGTCTATGGTAGTAAAGAAATCATTCCATGTTGGGCAACTTAAAAGAAAGGGTAAGGCCTCTAGATCCAAGGCAGTCATTGTTCTACTATATTTGACATTCCTCTAACCAATCAATGAAAACCACACCCCTTTTGGTATGTACCACCACTGGAATGTCCAAAAATGTTTCTCACAAAAATTATACTAACATGTCCTGCACAGATCATCTCAAAACCCTATTCCTATACTCAGTCTTTTATAGACTGTTGAAGGATGAGCTATGTCTGGCATACAAGGGCATCCTTAGATGCCTCTCTGATGGACATTCTGCATACCCAAAAATATAGCATTAGAATTATCCAATACAGACCTGCAAAATACATAGGACACTGCTTGCAAAATAAATAGGACATGTTGGAAGGACAGGTATGTGACTCACAGACTACCGCTTCTCTGGAACAGGCTTCCCATCCACTTAAAGCAGAGTTCTTCCCTAATCTAATTCAAGTATAACATGGACCAATGGACCAATGGACTGGGATTTGGAATTTCACCCCTGGTCTGGCATTTAGGAGGTTACTAGGCCAATGGCCCTGGGATGCTTACAGACCTAGCCAAGAGTTTATCCTAAAAAGTAAACCTCAGTCTGCACCTGTCACCCCTATCAGCGAGGGACACAGATGGAACCCCTGGAACAAATTTGTGGTTTCCCATCCACTCATCATGGTTGCACTTGAAGAGGGTCAGACAGGTGCTCTGTTTGACATGTATGGGAAGTCTATTCTAGAGACGAGCCAGCCTCTGAAAAGCAAGCCTGTCTATCCAGCAGGTTTTGTTGATGTCACATAATAGATTCAGGCCTTTTGAGTGGGTAATGTGTGAGGAGTTATACTTATGGATATGAAGCATCTCTAGTAGGGCAGGGTCCGAGATTGTCTTGTAGGTGAGACACAGATCATCCCTGAGCAATCTGTATGATACCGAACAGAGTGATAGTGATTTGAGCCTGTCCGCATAGGACAGGTGTTGGAGGCCATGGATTCTCTTTGTGAGGTATTTCAGTGGCCTTTCCAGTTGATGCAGATGTTTAGAGAGGTACACACGAAATGGGGCATTATACTCAATTATTGGTCTAATAAGGGAGGAGTATAAAGAGGTAATAACGTCATTTTTTCTGGATGCAATCCCTTTACTAATGAGATGAACCAAGTAAAAGCCTTTTCTGACCACTGCCGCCACATGATGGTCAGATGTGAGATTATTACCAACATGAGTGCCCAGGCCTCTCACCACAGGTTGTGTGCTTAGGAGGTTGCCACTGATGTGGTAATCAGCAGGGGCCATGTCTTTGCCAAATGGTATGATGAGGCCATGACTTTGGCACCAGTCATTAGTTGCTGTGAGACCCTGTTGCAGTATGTTAGTATTATTGAGGAGTCATTGACAGCACCCAACTTACAGTCTTCCACAAACTTTGTCAGCCAAAGGCCTTTTGTCTTTGCCTGGACTTCTGAGAAGGGGTCCAAGAACAGATCCTGGGGAACTCCACTAGTGACAGGTCTGCTATTGGAGGTGGACGAGCCTATTTTGACTTTGCGGATCCTGTTGGTGAGCCACCTACCTGATGAGACAGGGATTTACACCAAGTTGTGTTAGCTTTTTGATGATGCCTGAGTGGGGAATTGTGTCAAAAGCCTTGGCCAAGTCAAGGTAAGCTGTATGCACTGACTTTCCCTCATCCAGGGCCTTGGTGGCAATCTCAAAGAAGTCAACCAGGTTTATTAGGCAAGATCTCCCCTTGACGAATCTGAACTGGGTTCGGTCAAGTGCTTGGAGATTGCCTATGTCCTTGTTTATGAGATCCATAATAATACATTCCATGGCTTTGCAGATCAGACTTGTCAAGCTAATGGGGCAATAGTTTCCAGGGTCACTAGTGGCACCACCTTTGTGCAAGGGGATGACAATGGCATTTCTCCACTCTGCTGGAATGAAACCTGTACTTAGGCTGTGGTTGACTAGGGTACTCAATGGTGAAGCCAGTTCTTGCTGGAGATGGTGCAGAATACAGCCTGTGATACTATCAGGTCCCATAGAAGCTGTGTTATTTGCCTTGGAAAGGGCCTTTAGCACTTGATCTACAGAGATGTGAGGTGCAGGACAAGTACTGGGGATGTGGAAAGGGCCTTTGGGGAGACAGGGGGTTGATGATTGCACTGAACCTATCTGCTAGCAGGATGGCTAAATCAGCAGGATTGGTGGAAGTGATACTATTAAGTACTAATTTGGAATAAACCTGGGCCTTGCCATGGAGGTTCCTCACATAACTGAAGAAGGCTTTGTTGTTTCCCTTTGTTTTGGAGGTTAGTTTAAATTCATAATTGACTTTGGAGGCTTTCACTAGTGATCTAATTTCCTGAGAATGGAGTGGCTTGCTGACCTCATCTCTGTGCAGAAGCATGGAATGGTTTGATGTGGTCTTCCCAATGCATGACCCTGCAGAGTTGTCAATGGATGGCAAGGAGGTGGAGAGAGATGCTGAAGTGTAAAGACCCCAGTGACTGATTAAAAGGAGATCTACCTGGACATCCTTGGGATCCACATCAGCCCCAGATGATATTCAGAGATAGTGGGTTTGCATATAGTAGCTGGTAGACCCAGGTTTGGACATGGGGTAATGGGGTAGAGACTATAGGCTGGAGCAAGAGAGCAGAAAAAGAGCTAAAAATAAATATTTATGTTTTGTTTGATAAATACAGTGAGATCTTTAACATTCTTTTAAGCTACCACAACTCATTTACAAACCACCCCAAATCTAAACATGCTGAAAAACTGTTACTCAAACTCATGAAACTACTAGAATACCTAAGAAAAAATATTACTAAAGATGGAGACATCCACCCAAACCCAGGCCCCCCACCAATCACAAACTCTAATAGCCCATCCCTATTTATTAGATCTCCCAACTCCCTCCTAATTTGCCACCTAAATATAAGAAGCCTAAATAATAAGATACACAACCTACATGCTCTTTTAGCAACCTACCTCCCCGACATCATGTGCCTGACAGAAACCTGGCTTAAACCATTGACCAAAGATAATGAGATCATACCACCTGGCTATAACATATACAGGACCGACCGCCCCCCAAAAAAGGGGGGGTGGTATTGCCGTGCTCTTTAAAAGCCCACTCAACATTACTTTGAACCCCACTCAACCACCCCAGATCTCTAATGCAGAATTAACTGCCCTAAAATTACAATTTAATAAGGAAAAAAGTATAAACCTAATTGTGATCTACATCCCCCCTGGAAATAACTCTGACACACTTGAGAACATTCTAAACTGGCTTGCCAATAACTACCCCCAAGAAACCATAATTCTGGGCGATGTCAATATAGACTGGAATCAATGTTCCTCAGAGTCAAACCCCACCCACATAAATCTCCATGGTTTCTCACAGATTATAACCTCCCCCACCAGAATTGGGAACACCAAACAAAAAGAAAGTATCCTAGACTGGATACTCATAAACAATCAACCCCATACGTACATGTCTGGGACCCTTCCAAATGATCTTAGTGATCACCTCATCACTTATATAGGGAAAAGCAAAGCAGGGAGCTGCAAATTGCCCATGTACAGGTCAGTCAGGAACACCAAACATTTTGACCTCACTAAATTCCAATTTGAGCTGCAGTCCTGTAACTGGTCGATTCTTAAGTACCTCCCCCTAGAAGAGGCAGTAACAAACTTTAACTCCATGTTTCTAAATATACTCGATTCTCATGCCCCTAAACGTTTAATCAAAATCAAAAACCAAATAGCACCCTGGCTAACAAAAGACTCTACATCCAATATTAAACTTAGAAATAAAGCCTGGGATAAATGGCGTGCTACCAAAGTACCCCTAGACCACATCAACTTCCAACAACTAAGAAATGAGACAAAAAAATCCATTTCACTTGACAAAAAAAACTATTACTATCAACTACAACATAAACACCAACACAATCCCCAAACGTTTTGGGTGGGTCTAAATAATCTTCTCCATCCAGGCAAGTCCTCCACTCCTACTCCAGTAGAACTAAGTGATAAAAACCCAGAAGAAGTGGCCAATACCTTTAACACTTTCTTTATCAATGTTATCAAATCTTTAGCTGACCAACAACCTGCCACCAACTCCCCTACAATAGGTTCCATCCAGAAGACTATGCCCTCCTTCAACCTACAACCAGTTCCCACTTCCTTTATTCGATCCTTACTGAAGAAATTAAAGCCAACTACCGTCTCTGCAGACCTTCTTCCAGCTGAATATTTACAAAAAGCTGCAGAGGTTATAGCCTACCCCATCTCTATCTTAATTAATCGTACCATACCAGAATCCACTATCCCCTCTATATGGAAAATCTCCTATGTAATCCCTCTCCACAAAGGTAGCACATCCACTGACCTGTCAAATTATAGAACAATAGCCATATTGTCACCACTCGCCAAAATCATGGAAAAATGTATACACAAACAACTTGTACACTACCTAACCCAGAGCAATCTTCTAACTAGTTCACAACATGGTTTCAGGCCCATACATAGTACCACCACCGCCCTCCTGTCTTTCACAGACACTATCAACCACAACAGGAATGACAAAAAAATATCATCAGCACTCTTTTTGGACCTATCAAAGGCCTTTGATATGGTCAACCACCAACTACTTCATAACACTCTAAAAACTCTCTACCTAGATAACAAAACACTGGATTGGTTTCATGCCTATCTCTCTGATAGGCAACAAGCTGTACTTTGGCATAACAAGCTCTCCACCCTCTTACCTAATTCCATAGGGGTCCCCCAAGGTTCCATACTGGGACCACTTCTCTTTTCTATTTTCATTAACGATCTCTACAAAATTATCCCTGAGACCTCTTGTATTCAATACGCAGATGACTCGACATTAATTTGCTCAGACAAATCGCCAGTTAATTTACTATCCAAAACCCAAGACTGTTTCACTGCAGTAGAAGACTGGTTGTCAGGTCGCCATTTGATCCTCAATCCAAAGAAAACCAAGCTGCTACTCTTCCATCCTACCCATAAACCTACCCCTATACCCTTTTCTGTACAATCCAAAAACGGGACTATTATCTCCCCTGACTCCAATACCAAGCTACTAGGCGTTACCATTGATAATAAACTTAGATTTGATTTGCACATCAACCAAACTATTAAAACAGTCAATAAGAAACTGGGGTCCCTATATAGAATAAAATCCTTTCTGACTCCCATGGCAAAAGTGGCCATTGCCCACATCTTCTCTCTACCCTCTTATATGCCTCCCCCATACTCACTAACCTTAACAAATCAGACCTAAATAAACTCACATGTTGTTATAATCATATTGCTAGATTTGCTACAGGCATGCCCTATAAAACCCATCACTGTATTAACCTACATAACCTTGGTTGAATAGAGCTACCAAACCTACTCCAGCAGAACCAACTAACAGTAGCATTTAAAATTCTCAATCAACCTGACAACATTCCTGCACTGAGTAAGTTAATCACCCCTACACAAATCTAAATAGTCTGCGCTCATCAAACAGGTTACGTGTACAAACGGTCAACTCCTGTAATTTAGGGGGTGACTCTCTGTTTATAAATGCCATTGGTAAAATATGGAACTTCCTTCCTCCTCGACTCACCAATGCCACCTCCCAAAACAAATTCAAGAAAAGTCTATTCTACCATTTTAAAACCCAATGGCTCTGCCAATGCTCTAAACCAGACTAACCCCTCACTTCCTCAATCTCTATATCAATAATGGAGTACCTAAGGTATAAAAAGCTATGCTCATTCTCTGAGACTATCATTAATAAGGTGTTTTCTAAATGTTAATGCATATATTCGTATGTTTTTCTTTCCTCTTATGTACTAATTAACAAAAGAAGTGATATGTAGTCTGTTTAATATGAATGTAACTTACTGTCAATGTGGAGATTTTCTCCCCGGGCCTCCGCTGAAAATGGACATGCATCCAGTCGGACTATCCCGGTCAACAAATGTAAAATAAATAAAATAAATAAATAAATTTAAATGCAGTCTTACTTTTTTGTCTTATCTGAAGGATGGCATCTCAGATGTGTAGCACCCTGCACTGTAATGATACTGTTGGAACAGGAATCCTAGAAACTGCTGTGAAGATAGAACTGAAGTCATAAATGAATGTACACCCTTCTGAGGTCACAAGAGTGACTTAGATTCAGTTAATGGGTTGCCTCCCACAATGCATCTTTCCTCATTCCATATCTTCCAACTATCAGCTGCTTACTGTTGCTCTAGTTGCTCCAAACGTAATGTCCACATACTACCCTTGGAGCCGGGGCCGCTGCTGGTATTAGTGGGCTGTAAAGTGGCAGCGTGCAACACAGCAACTGGCAACTGGCAGTGTCGCATAAGCTGTTCTATACACCAGGAATATTTGTTAGGTCCTAATGGTCAGTGCTGCTGATATAACACTCATCAATTTACATAGCATCAGTTAGTTCCAGTGCTCCTCATGCTAATTCAATGCCAATTTTTTGTGAGATCACATCACTGCTGCCATCACTGGGACAGTGCCAGAACACAGGCAGAAATCTTGCTCTCCTTCCTGGAAATGAGCAAGCAAAAATCACTTCTCCTTCCTACCCCATACTTGGCCAGCACTTCCTGCCTTCAAGCCACTCCTCCCTACCCATACTTGGCCAGCACTTCCTATCTTCAAGCTACTTCTTCCTATCCCATATTTGGCCAATACTTCCAGTCTACAAGCCAATCCTTCCTACCCCATACTTGGCTAGCAATTCCTGTCTTCAAGCCACTCCTTCTTACCCATACTTGACCAATACCAAGCCACTCCTTCCTACCCCTTACTTGGTCATCACTTCCAGTCTTCAAGTCACTAATCAAAATTGGATCACTTGGATCATACTTAGAACTGCATTACTCTATGCCATGGAGTTAGGATTCCATGCCAAACCTCACAGCAGTTTTCAGATAAGCACTGCATACAATTCTCCCCATGAAAGAATTTAATTTATTTTCACAAATATTTACTATTAATCTAATTGTAATCAGTCTATTTTGCTAAATTTCTTTTACAGTCGTTATGAAGGTTTAAAGATGAAGATTTCATACATGGAATCCCTGGGACAGCACACACATACAAATACAGGAACTTTGCTAAATACTAACCTAAATGTGATTAGTACTTAGACAATATTCAGCTATAGCCACATTCAGCACTAAGATAATACAACAATAATAAACAGTGCTTACCAGCACCAATATATCAACCTAAAGATTAAAAAACACTGAATTCTTAGGGTCCCTATTATACGAATGAAAAATCAAGATCTTGAACAGCTGAAAAGTCGAAAATGCCGTTTTTCGAAATTGTTATTGTGGGGGGCTGTGCCCCCCACACCCCCGCTAATCATATATACCAACTCCAAGATCACACTACAGTGAGGAAAGAGCAAATTTTCTGATCTTCACTGTACCGCGATCTCACAATAGCGATCTCGAAAAATGGCATTTTCGACTTTTAAGCTATTGGAGATCTTGATCTTTCATTCATCTAATAGGGACCCAATTCTTATAGAAATATGGATTATATTTATAGCTCTCAAGTTTCCAAATGTTCCCAGAATGTCCAGATTTTTGCCTCATATTTTTTCTCTCTTCATAAAATGTTCAGTTTTGAAGCAAATCTTTGAGGATTGATGTCACTAAATAATGACATACATTTGAGTTTTAAACTCCATCTCTTTCAGAAAATATATTTTAACTCAAATCCTAGTATTCTAGCAACTTTCTAAGTTTATAAGAGCAATATTTCAAATCAGTCCCTTGTTTTGGGCCTTTGCCCCATCCCATTACTTTAGGCTTTGTCCAGATTTCTTGTGCTAAGAGGTTGAGAGATATGGCTATATTGTCCATAAAGGTCTGAATTAATCAAGACATAAACCATTGGATTTCAGTCTCCTCTGAGCAAAGATTTCCACACAGGGATAACATCAAAATGTGGGCAATGTTCACTCAGTTTAGTGATTCACAACACCAATGTATGGAATTTAATCAAGTACTGCTAGCCAGGAATAGGCAATGGAACTCTATAACATGCTATGTTAATGAATCTCATTGCTTATTCTGAGCGCAGCTTAAACTTATCTGAAATCTTGGCAAGGGTGCTGAGTGAAGCCAACATTCCACCTGTGTATCAAATCTGGTATTGCAAACAGGCAGCCTACCTTAAATAACAGTTCTAACATACAGGTGGAAAGTATTGCCTGTAGGGTAGTCTGGTTCTGTCTTGAAATGATGGCCAGCATGGCTGACACGCATTTTGTACTTACATGACAAGGGACAAGCATAAGTGGCCAGTAGCTCACTAGGGAACTTTATTTTAAGATAAAGCAAGCTGTCCCCACAGGTGTTTGAGGAAAACTCCACTATGCCCATTTACTCATAGGTAGGTACTAGGCTATGGGCCCAAGGGCCTAAGTAAGCCTAGCCAACAAGGTTCCCTGGCTTATGCCACTCAAGAAAGTTAATTTCCTGTGCCCCTGTCAAGCAGAGCCACAGATGTGATCCCCGGGATCATGCTAATTATTCCAGGTTTCCTCTAATTTGTGAAACCCACAGTAGAGTGTCCACCTCACCCAAAAGCTCATTAAGTTCAACAGGCTTCTTCATTGATTTGGCCTTGTACATTGTTGAACCTTGCTGAGCTACAATGCTGAATTATTTTATCATGTGGAACTTGATTCCCCTTGTAAAATTGGGAGTAGGGCTTCAGTTGTCCATGATGGAATGCTTTCAAAGTTGATAGGCACAGACTTAGTTTTTGGACTCAGGGAGATGGGATGGAGTGGAGTAACTGCTCAGTGTGGCATGTTACTGCATGCCCAAGTCCTTTTTAGTCTCTATCCTTAGCGTTTACCCAGATGTGTTCAAAACTTACATGTACCTATGTACTAACTACAGCTCCTCACTGGAGGAATGGACAGTGCAGATTACTAATAGCTCTGGACTTTGGAAATGCCAAATGTGCTTTCTCCTAAAATGGAATCACTCAGCTTATTAATACTTGATTTGTAACAAAATGCAGTTCAGAAAATTGATGACTATAGAGTCCTTTGTTTTTGTATGCATTTTAGCTCCTGCTTTGGGGAAGGAGTAGACACAAGTACAAATATGACTCTGTCATTGTTCATGTTGGTGTGAATGACCTGAGACGTACCTCACTAGGCAACAGGAAAAGAGACATGGAGGAGCTCTCCAATCTTGTAGCCCAGGCAGTTATGACCCTAGCCCTGAGTAGCATCCTGCCATCACCCAGAATGATACCACAGTACAAGGACAAAATGATTGACTTCAACAATTGGCTAAGCTTCTGGTGTCATTCTAAGAGGATCCAGTATCTGTCTGCTTGGGATGACATGATCGACAGACCACGATACTTTGCCAGAGATGACCTGCATCTGTTGCCCTTGGGATTCCGGATACTGGCTAAGGCTCTTGCCACCCCTATAGTGTGTTTTTTAGTTAAGGTTCAAATGACAAATTCATGACCTTAACAGGAACAAGCAAGCAAAATCTGAAGGTAATGCTACTCAATGCTAGAAGTCTAAACCTCAAAAATGCATTCACTCAAAGCACTCCTTAAAATGGAGAACATCGACATCTGTGCAGTGACAGAGACATGGTTCAAGGCTCCAGAGAGCACCCCTGCATTACCAGGCTATAATTCATACCACACCTTTCGGCCACTTAACCTGGGCCGAAACACTAAATGTGGAGGTGTGTCCATATTCATTAAGGATATCCACACCTCCAGGCTAGTTGCTCAGCATAAAGCACCTGAGATTATCCAAGTGCAACTAACTCTGGGCAAGACTGCAATCCATATTGTAACTTGCTACAGATGCCCCACCATGACCCAGGATTCCCACTCCTCATTTCTTCATACACTGGAAAATATTAGGGTACAACCCAACACCCTAATAATGGGTGATTTCAACTACCTCACCATTAACTGAGAAAACTACTCATGTACCAACTCTTTTGCTCAATGTGTTCTGGAATTCATAAATTCCAATGCCTCAGATCAATTTATCCACATCCACACCAGGGGCAGCAATATCCTAGACCTGGTCATTACCAACATGGGCGACTGGTGTTCCACACCAGAGGTCAATTCCTCGTTGGTCAGATCTGACCACAAGCTAATCAGCTTAGACATCCACATCCTGCCCCCACCCCCCATTAGGGAAACCACCGTAAAAAAAGTTCTCCAAAGCCAACTTCATGTTTCTTAAGACAGAAGTGGCAAACTTCACAACACCCATGCAGATGGACAATAGAGGTACAACTGCTGAACCCTACACAAATGCACTTTATAAGCACTTACATGAGTGCATGGATCATGCTATCCCTAACAGAACCAAGATGCTATCCTCCAGAAAAAAGGAAGCCTGTCTGGAGATCCCCTGCCATAAACAAAATCTACAAGAGAAGAAAGAAACAGTTCCAAAATAGAGTAAAATCCCATGACTGGAAGAACTCCCTGGTCAGCCTCAGTAAGAAGCTAAGATCCCTCATATACTCCTCCAAAGCTAGCTATGAAAACAAAATCAACACTGATTCTAAAGACAACCCCATAGCATTCTATAGCTATGTCAAGATTCTCAATGGCAACACTCAGATCTGCTCTGAGTTATAGCACAATTACACTAAATATACAGAACCAACTGATATTGCCAACATCCTGGCAGATAGGTTCAGTGCTAACTTTACCCCCCCCCCCAACCCCCTAAAGGGCCCATCTCTATACTGGAAGAAAGCAAAGTTCCTGTAATCATGGATGCACAGGTAAAAACCGCACTCTCCAAAGCCAAGAACACAGCATCCATGGGACCTGACAACATCCCAAATTGCATTCTACATGAACTACAGAATGAACTGGCACCCCACCTAAGCACCATGTTCAATCATAGCCTCACCTCAGGCTTTGTGCCCACTGAATGGTGCATAATGACAGTTATCCCACTCCACAAAGGGGGAGCCACCACGGATCCCAGGAACTACTGCCCCATTAGCCTAATGAACCTGGTCTGCAAGGCCATGGAACGTATCATCATGGAACTTATAAACAAAGACATTGGTAATCTTCAAACTCCGGGCCCCACCCAGTTTGGGTTTGTAAAAGGCAGATCATGTCTCCTAAACCTGATTGACTTCTTTGAAGCAGTAACCAAAGCTGTAGACAAGGGTAAGGTGGTTCACACAGCCTATCTAGATCTCACCAAGGCTTTTCACACCATCCCCCACTCTGGAATTATAGATAAACTCACTAAACTAGGTATAAATCCCTATGTCAAAAGATGGGTTGCCAACTGGCTTACTGACAAAACCCACACTGTGAAAGTAGCAGACTCCAAATTCAACTTCAGACCAGTGACAAGTGGAGTACCACAGGGTTCAGTCCTGTGTCTTCTCTTGTTTGGTATCTACTTTTCTGAAGTACAGGCTAACACAGAAAGTCTTTGGCTAATGAAGTTCGCAAATGACTGCAAACTAGGAGCCATTATTGAAACTCCTAATGATGTGGACATCCTACAAAAGGGCCTCACTGAGGCAGATGCCTGGTGTCAAAGCCATGGCCTCAAGCTCAATGCCAAAAAGTGCCTTGTCATCCTCTTTGGTAAAACTCTGTACCCATGAGCTACCACATAGGTGGTAGTCTACTTAACACCAAAAGTGTGATAAGAGACCTTGGGACACAGGAGGACAGTAGTCTCTCCTTTGATAATCACATTGCCACAGTTGTCAGGTAATCCTTCTACATGGCACACCTCATCACAAAAGGTTTCTCATCCAGGAAAAAAGAGGTCATTGTTCCCCTCTACTCGTCACTCATTAGACCCATTATAGAGTACAATGCCCCTTTTGGTATGTACCTCACAAGACATCTACAACAACTGGAAAGGCCACAGAAATACCTCACAAGGAGGATTACTGGCCTCAAACAGATGCCCTATGCTGATCGTCTCAAAAAACGCCAGCTTTACTCTGTCGCATATCACCTACTCAGAGGCAATCTCTGCCTAACATACAAAGCTATGTCAAACCCAGAGCTGTTGGACATACTCCACTTAAAGAAATCCCAATCCCTCTGAGCTACATGCTCTAGGGACCTAAACCTTGTCACCACAATAAACAGAACATGCTGGAGGGATAGATTCCTGTCCCAGAGACTTCCCATACTCTGGAACAAACTACCTATCTATATGAAACAAAGCTCCTCATTAGCACTCTTCAAGAAAAATCTTGATGATTGGATGGGAAATAGGAAATTCACCCCGCAGATCACCTCTGTGGCTCTGCTCGACAGGGGCACAGGAAAATAATTTTCTTGGGTGGAGAAAGCAAGGGTACCTTTTTGGCTAGGCTTGTATAGACCCTAGGGCCAATCACCTAGTACCTACCTATGAACCTATGGTGTACATAGGTTATCCTAGATGGCAGAAGAAGCAAACAGTAACTGCCAAAAATAAATTTTAAAGCTAGATAAGTGACAAGTTCTTCAAAATCTTTCAGATCAGCACAGCACAGCATTTAGGACTAATACTTATCAGTAACAGCCCTGCTGGCTATTACAGACAAATGTAACAAGAATCATGATGTGTCAAACAAGCTACAGATATGCAAGCATCTAGGCCAGGAGAAGATGGTGGTCAACATGCCTTCTCTGTGCATCTCAGTCTCTCCTACCTACTACATGATCAGTAACTATTAATCTAGACAAAGCCACTGGAGCATATTTTAGCATTGCTTAAATGGACAGCAGCAGCAGTGAGCTGTGTGCATAGATAAATAAGCATGAGCATGGTTCATTTCAGAGTCAGGGCATGCCATTTCAATAATGTCTCTAATCATAAGCAAGACATCAGCACTGTCAGTCACGTCATCTACAACCCTATGTGGAATAGCAATATGATGTGCAGGGGATCATAGAAACTGAATAATGAACTAAAGACTCAGGCTCAGATTTGTCTGTTTTGTTCTTCTCTGCCCATAACATATTGTGTATTAGAATAACAGCTCAGAGACATGACCAAAAATGATTTGATCTTTTTCTGCTGTGATGTATAATCACTTTGCCATGTTGGCTTTAACATTTAGGCTGACCCATCCAGACTAACTTTTGTCTAAAAGAGTGCCATTGCCAAAACACAGTTCTGCAAACAAGACAAGCTGGCAGCTGATGCTTGTACTCAAACTTTGTTTAATATGGCTTGTGAGACTCACATTCAATGATTCATTTATTCATTCATTCTCTACGTACCTGCATAATCTAACTCAGGGTCTCAGTGAAGCTAGAGTCCAGCATGGAACTCAGAGAGCACAACACAACAGAACTAATGCTGAAAAATGCACCAGATCATTACAGGGCACAGACATGCACAACTTCACATAGCACACACCTATGGGCAATTAAAATTAAGTCCAGCTGTAATGAGTTTTGAACATTAAAAAAATATATATGTCTTTTGTAAAACTGGAGCTATTGGGATAAAATCATATTGGAGGGTCACCAGCATTAACCAAATATTGTGCTGGCTAGGTGACAGCAAACATTAGCCACAGTTTTCCACTGATGCTTCCTGCTGGCTACATTTATTTGGTACATTTCATTCTGAAATGACTTAGCCTATCCTAAGATCAAGGTATGGTTTTGAGTTGAAGTGAAATATTGCTGTAGCTGTGTGGAGCTTTATGTATTATTTTCTGTACACAGCATTTCTCATTTCTTTTCTTTTTTATATGTTTTTAGATAAATTGATAAACAGTGACAATTATAACAAATGTATACATAAGCAAGTAAATAAACAGCTCTGAAAATATGAGTAGAGCTGCAGATTCATAGCATAATATGCTAATCTGAACCATGATAACCATAATTACATTAAAACAATGATATATGTTTATAAAATTAGATAGACAGACAGATGGATAGATGAATACACAGACAGGTAGACAGCTAGAGAGATGGATAGATAGAACACTGTAGTTGCTTAACTGGTTACTCATCTGTGGTATTTTTAGAACTTTGTTAGGTACCTTACAATAAAGTTTTTTGAATCAATTACTTTGTAGTGATGGTGTGTGTGTGTGTGTGTGTGTGTGCGTGTGTGTGTGTGTGTGTGTGTGTGTGTGTGTGTGTGTGTGTGTGTGTGTGTGTGTGTGTGTGTTTTCTTTCTGCCTAGGAAACCCAGTGGACTGCATCAAGTGTTCCCAGGGTCACTATAGTGTTAATACAACTCAACAGCACTGGATAGCTTTATGCAAACACAGAAGTATTGCCTTAATAAGGAAGTCATAGCTTCATTTAAATCCATATTATTAGGAAAATGTAAAAATAACACTGCTAACATTTCAATTGATTCCAAGAGGTAAACACAAAATTCTTGTTCACCAGCTAGCATGCATAGGCTTCTGATTCCAGCTAGTTGATCGGTTTCACTTTTTTCTCATCGATTGACTAATCTATTAAGGTTTAGCCAGACAAAAACAACTAATTGGACTTTCAAGTCAATGAAACATTTATCTGATGTTGTTTTTTATGGGAGCAGTCCTTCCACACGCATTCCCTTAACATATAGAGTAAAACTCCATGTCTACAGAACTGTAAAAAAAAAAAAAAAAAAAAAAAAACAGTGAATCACTTCTATTGTTATAGCAGTAAAGGGCAGCAAAGACTTTTTGTGAGGAAAAGTACTCAACAATTTGCATTTTGTCCACTTGTGATCGACTCATTGCAACCTTAATCAGTTCACTTGACCAACTGTATGGAAGCCAGTTACTCTCAGAACTGGTTGTTTGCTTTTGCATATTTTATACTACACAATGATGGGATAATATTTTAGTAGGTCATAATTGTTTTTTAGTTATGAGTTTATTGATTAGATTGTTGACTTGGGACTGTAAAATGGCTAAATTGCTGGCCTTTGTTCAGGGTTTTCTTTTTTGTAGTCCAAGAGCAATTGACAGTCCCCTCCCCCCACACTACTGCAGTGGTATTAAAACTGTCACTGCACTCAGAGAGCCTTGCTGAATCAATTCTCTTTGACTACAAAAGAAAAGCCTGAACAAAGGCCAACACTTTAGCTACTTTTCTGGCTGTAGCTGGATAACTTCTAAGTATAATGTAAAACAAGCTCTGAGCCAAACATAAATGGGGTGATTACAGACAGAAAAGAAGCAGTCATTTTACAGAAAGTAAAAAAGATAACAGTGACTTACACAGTGACTCACACAAATCCCATTATATGTGAATGGCATGGGAATTTACAGTTACTTCCTTATGTCTGGCATGAGTCATACAAAGCATTATAGGAAAGATAAAGGGTTGAGGGAAAACAAGATCACAATGATATACCAAGCCCCATTACTAGCCATGTTGTAGAAAACAGGCTAAAATTACAAATAAATCCCTTATTGTGATTTTGAGGTGATAAAATATGTCAGGAAACAAAGATAGAGTGAAAAAAACAGACTTTTTAAGTTATAGAATGGAATTACAAATAAAGCACTTGGTATGATTTTGAGGTGATAAAATGGGCCAGGAAACAAATATAGAGTGAAGAAAACAGATTTTTTTAGTTATAGGGTATAGTTTTCCTTTAACGACTGTGTTTTATATGTAGTAAAAAGGGACATGAAGCAATGAAATGTGAACACAAGTGTATAAAATGTGAAAAGATAGTTAATTCTTGGAGGAAATGTACAGAGCCAGAAAAATGTGCATAAGCATTGACATTAGTACAGAACAAGAAAAAAGAAGAAATTGTATTTGACACTATAGAGGAAATCCAAAATAAACACACAAATAAAGTTGAAGTAACAATGGATGTGAAAGGAGTATGAATGAAATAAAAAAATAAGGAGGGAAATGAGGAAGAAGAAATAAGTAATTCAAGTGGAGAAAGTAGATGGGTAAAAGCAAGAAACAAAGGAGGTTCCATAGGGAAAAGAGTAAAAGATAGGAAATGTAAGTTCAAAAATGTAACTATAGAGGAAAACCTAAAAGAAAAAGGATGAAGATAAAATTCATTTATTATAGTGAGAATCTTAGCCATTAACCTCAACAGCATGAAGAATATTCATTGTAGGTTAGGAGTATTAGAATAGTGTATGACATTAGATATGGATATCTTAGCAGTTACAGACATTAGAATAACAACAGATTAAGAAAGAGAACAAATAAATGGTTTATGGAAAGGCAAACACAAAAAACAGACCAGTAACATAAGGAATAAGACTTTAATTCCAAATATCTTTTGGGTTAGAATAGCCTTCTTCAGTGTGACAACACAAAATAATTAAAAGCATTTAATATATATAATCACAAAGACACAGTCAACCACTCCAAATCATTCATTAATTAAGCTCATGGGAAGGCAAAGTAATTTGGAATTTAGGTAGTGAAAAATGTTCTGGTATAGTCATCCTGTGTAAAGAATGGATAGATATTTTAGATTATACAGCAGTACTCATTGGAAAAATATCAAGTTTATAGAGTAATTACACTTTATGCATATACATTACAGAAACAAAGAGAAATCATGTTTAACAGAATAATGGATCATGTAAATTTAAACATGCAAGTGATCATAATGGGGACTTTAATTGTGATTTAAGACACAGACGTAAAGAAGGAGCAGATGCTGAAGTAATTCCAGAAATGATTAAATATAATAAAAATGTACTTACGAGAAAATAAGCATTGTATATGCAAAAAAGCAATTTAAGAACCAAAACTGACTATTTTATAGTTTTAGACAGCTTGTTTGTACTACATCAAGGGTGTAAAATTACAGGATTTTTCAGACCATTTAGCCATATGGATAGATATACGAGGAAAAAAAGAATCATATAAAGACAGGCAAAAGGAATAAAAAGAATTAACGTGGCAGAATTTAATGAACAAGCCAAAGACATAATGCTACAATTATGGAAATATCACATAAGTATGAGAGGATTTTATAATGACTGGATGAGTTGATGGACCAGTTTGAAAGAAAAATATAGAAAAGAGGTATTAAAATTACAAAAATTGACAAGGCTACATGACTTTGATGTATAGAAAGAAATTAGTAACCAAATATTCAAAAACATAGCAAGTAACAATGAAGAGTTTAAAGAAGAAAGAAATCTGTATGAAATGAATGAAAAAATAAAAGAAGATTGTTTAAACAAAGATACTTTTTGCAAGGAAAGAAATCAGAAGTATCACCATGCTTAAGATACTTTTTTGCAAGGAAAGCAAGAAGAAGTAGCACTGTGCTTAAGTAAAATGGTTAAAGAAAACACAAGAATAATGAGATAATTAAAAGATGGAAAATGCAACATAAATACACAAGAAGAAATTATGAAAACAATCAAAGAATATATAGTAGAGACATTCTTGATAAGTGACATTACATTAAAAGATAGATGGGAATTAAACAAATTAATCGAAGAAAAAGACAATAAAAGGATGGAGGAAAAGATTACAATAATAGAATTAGAAAATGTACTTAAGACAGTAAATGTAGAATCAGTTAAAGGGATAGATGGAATTGAACACAATGTACAAAAACATGCAAGAATGGCAAAAAGAATATTTCGTAAAAGTAATGAATGAATTGCTCAAAAACATATAAATGCTGAAATTATATGATTAGGGGTAATGAAATTCATATGGAATACTGGAGAAAAAAATGGATATAAAAAATTGCAGACCATTAGTACAAAATAATATAGATTATATGATTTTCATGAAAATAATTGAAAAAAATAGCAAGCAAAGTTAATAAATTATCTGAAACAATCTTTGGAACTAGAGGTAAAGGAAGTCAAGAGCTGTTAATATTAACAAGACAATTGGTAGATGACATAACAAACAGAAATACAGAATTAAAATATTAATAGGAGATGCAAACAAAGTTTTTGACAAAATTCAGCACAAAACATTGTGGAAAAATTTAGAGGAATATGACATAAGTAATAAAATAATAAATATTCTGAAGTCAGTTTACATGGAAAACAAAGTAAGTTTGGCAATCAATATATAGATTTGCAAAACTATAAGACTAAAAACTGTTATTGAACAAGGATGTCCAACCAGCAGCATCTTGTTTGCATTAATTATGAATACAGTGGTCACTGGGACTAATCTGAAATTGTAAAAAGCTAAATACCAGACACCGGAAGGAATTATGATTCCAGATGTGTTTATATAAGCAGATGATTTAGTGTTAGCAGTTAAGAATATAGAATGGATGAAAACAGTCATAGAAATGCTCATTAAAGAACTGAAGATGTTAGGATTGACTCTTAATAAAGAAAAATTTAAAGTAATAGCTATTTTTGGGGAGAGATACAAGGCATTAAATTTAATGAAGAAGACATAGAAAAATTACGAATATAGTTTGGAAATGAAGAATTGAGAGAACAACAATGGACAGATATGATAGAATAACAGGTCTTCGCATATTTTGGAGAACATTTAGGCTGTCATACAGGAAGAATATCTGAATGGAGAGATGAAAAGTCAGCAAGCAAAGGAGAGCAGTAGTAGTGCTGAAATTGAATTCATCCTCAAGTCTTGGTGAGTACCTTTACAAGGTAGACCCTGTTTTTCACAAAATCTCACCAAAGTGACACTGACATATATATAGACTGTATTTATATAGCATATATCATGAACAGAAGTACCAGCGGTGGTTCAGCAGTAGCATTGTTGCCTCACAGCAAGAGGTTCTCCTGTTCGATTCTTGGCTGGAGCGCCTTCTGTGTGGAGTCTGCATGTCCTCCAGTGGTCAAGTGGCATTCGAAAGACATGGGTGTGCCTTCATTGAAGGTTGGGTGTCGAGCTGGCACCTCGGCACTCGCAAAAAAAAATTTACCGCTAATCATTAGCAAACCGGAGTTCCGCTGTGGCAACCCCTAACCGGGAAATGCCGAAAGAAGAACAAACATATGAACAGAAGTAAGTCAAAAACAAAAAAAGATAGCTGGGTACACAAGACACAGGATAAAAATGCGTCCAATCCTGTTAAGGCACTGGTGCCAGGAATGGAAAAGATGATAGTGTAGAATCCCCAAAATATAGAAGCATTCCTACAATGGGGCCAGGCCAGGCCCAGGGGAAGAATGCCCCCCCCCTGTTGTAGAAGGAAGCAGCAGCCCACAAAAAATCACAAAAACTGATAAGACAAAGAAAAACCATAAAGATGATAGAGTGGGCTATTGAGGGTAAGAAAGAAATTATGTATTGTTACGATTATGCAAAAAGCCCAGAATTTCCAGACAGAGGTTATACAAAAAGATTAAAAGATAAACTAGAGGAAATAAAAATACTTCCACAGGAAAAACTGTCAGAAGATTCAAATGAAAATTTGTGTTCATTAATGCAACATATTTTTGAATAAAACAGTATATAGATCAAGAAACTTTGATCTGTTTGGAAAAATAAATATCTGAGGAGGTGCAAAAATGAAAACAACAAAACCTAGATATTTTTGAAAAGTATAAAAAAGAAATATGGACATGGGGAAGAAAGAGAGATTTGATATGGTGCAATATTTATGCAAAGGAGAAAGCAAAGTTAATTAATACAGAGAAGGTAGCTCCAAAGATATTCAAAGAGAAATACAGGCAAAGGCATCCAGATATAGAACATTTCACAATAAACAATAATATCACAAAGATGGAACATAGAAAAGAAGATTAGTAAAGTAGAAGTTAAAAATAGAATTTGAAGTTATGGAGTGCCTGAGAAGTGAAGAATTTAATGTAGAAGGTCTAACACAGACTACATTACAGCATGATGGAGTGAGTCCTCAAAATAAGAAGGAGGAATATCAGGAGACATCTGAAGAAGAAATATGGACATGGAAAAGAAAAATAGATTTAATATGGTGTAATATTTATGCAAAGGAGAAAACAAAACTAATCAATACAAAAAGAGCAGCACCAAAAATATTTGAAGAAAAATACAGGCAAAAGAATCCAGGTATGAAAAACTTTACAATACAAAAAATAAGAAGAATAAGAGGAAAAGTAGAAAAGGAGATTAGTAATGGAGAAGTTAAGGGACCCATTTCAGCTACACTCCAGGAGCAACACAGTAAATCAGCATTACAGAGGAGTGGTTACAGAAGTTAACTTTTTTAAAAGATGTACAATAAATCAGCAATACTGCAAAGCGGTTACATATGTGATAGTTCAATAGTTACAGCAATAACATGTTCCACTATTATATAAGGGTACGCTGCAAAGACAGAAAAACAAAACAGTGATTTATAACTGATAAACTGCTTTTAGAATCTCCATGGATACTATTAATAAAGTAAGATACTTATGTCTGAAAAACTGGGAAGAAATAACTAGATTACTGGGGAGATACAATACAATCACATGTCATTTACCTCAACAGAGGAACTAGTCAAGAAAAGAGTATGCTGATGGTAAATATATTATTTACAGTAATACAGTTTGCTTACCATCAAAATACTTAGCCCCTGCATTCACAAGCAACTGAGGGACCCGAACGGATGATCACACTGTCTTGTTGCCCAATACCATTAGAAAGGTGATGAGACTTAGGGACAAAGGTGGACAGTGGTCTCATCTTCAATAACCACATCGCCACAACAGTCAGGAAATCCTTCTATGTGGCACACCTCATCATAAAGGGCTTTTCATCCATAAAAAAGGAGGTCATTGTCCCACTGTACTCATCCCTCATTAGACCCATTATAGAATACAATGCCCCATTTGGTATGTACCTCTCAAGACATCTGCAACAACTGGAAAGGCCACAGAAATACATCACTAAAAGAATCACAGGCCTAAAGCAGATGCCCTCTGCTGACCACCTTAAAAAACTCCAGCTATACTCTGTTGCATATCGTCTACTCCGAGGTGACCTCTGCTTAACATACAAGGCCATGTCAAACTCAGAGTTGTTGGACATGCTACACTTAATGAAATCCCAATCCCTCAGAGCCACATGCTCCAAGGATCTAAATCTTGTCATCACAATAAACAAAACATGCTGGAGGGATAGGTTCCTGACCCAGAGACTCCCCAGACTCTGGAATAGACTGCCCATACATGTCAAGCAGAGCGCCTCTTTGGCCCTCTTCAAAAGGAACCTTGATTACTGGATGGGAGAAAGGAAATTTACCTGGGGATCACGTCATCTGCCCTGCTAAACATGGGTCCAGGGAAGTAAATAGTGTGGGGAGAAATAGCCAAAGAATTGTTATGGCTAGGTTTGTATAGGCCCTAGGGCCGATAGCCTAGTACCAACCTATGAACATATGACTCCACATCACCCAAATATGTAATAACCACTGCTGACTAAAGGAGGAGAGGATACCAAGTCTTTACAACATCAGATAGGGAAACAATGACATCATGCCACCAATGCATGCAATGTAAGCCAACAATAAAAGGAGGGCAAGAGCCCAAGGCAATCACCTGGAATCCTGGGTTCCAAAGAGCACAAAAAGGTTGAACAAAAAATCTGAAATGTACTTGTTGCACAAGGAAAATCTTCACCTACGCAAGCTGTTTATCTTACTCGTAGGTCTAAACCAAGCAGCCCAGACAATAGTTACAGTTGCAGGACACAAGCCTTCTCAGAGAATTGCTAGGCAGACCATGTAGAGCATTCCAAATTGCTGTAGCCCATGAATACCAAATTATGACCCTGACAACTGATCTTGCCTATAATATTCAGATGCTTCACAAAACATAATGCTCAGGCATTTCAGGCACAAAGGATTTGCTGGACAGTAGCTAAATGTCTACCAGTGTACTAGAGGAAGGATGGCTCTTTATGGGCCAAAGGCTTGAAGTCCCCATACTGTTCTGAAAGGAAAGTGTAAGGCAAAATGTGTAAACACTGGGATCACATACCCACTGGAAACTTGCTGCAAAAATACAAGCAGCAGTAGCAAATTCTGCCACTGGCCTATCAACAAAAATGGTCTCTTCCCAACAGGCACATTTCAGGCTTATGAAGATGAAGAGCAGCAGGTCTGGATTTGAGACAACACTGCTTAGGCAAGCATTATAAAGGCAGCACCCATGCAGCCACAAAGATAGTTCTCTGCAGGGGCAATGACTAAAAGTGACTCATTCATAGGGTGAAGCATGAGAAGTATCGCCTATCTGTGATGCTGGATACAATGGGTGCCCTGGTATCCATGTTCAACCACCATCCTAAAGGTCAGCACATATATAAGAAGAGCCCTGCATTTTCCATCTGACAGCCTCCTATGACCTGCATGTGATGGGGGGTGGGTGGAAGGAGGTACACAGGCCAACCTTTGACAAAGACAAGTGAAGTTCATAAACTATTACATATGTACTGGGCTCTGGAGAAGTGAGCTATGACATTTCCTTCAAGGTCCTCATGGAATGGCACACCTCCTAGAACCTAACTAGACTCCTGTAAGACAAGACCATATCCTGGGACCATTTCATCAACACAGCAATGGCGATACCAAGTCACATAACGAAACGAATTGGAAAACCTTCAGTCTCCACATCCTTTGTCAACTTGAAGTTATACAAGATGAGAGTGTCTGGATGGAATGAAAACAAGACATCTTTCAGGGCAAATGGCCACAGTATAAGGGTGAATTTCCTACATTTGGCATATATACATCAAGCTGGGAAGCCACCCAAGCAAGACAGAGAGAAATTACAGGGTAATGGCAAAATAAGTCTGTGGAAGGTGAGAACTACAAGGCTTCAGCACTAACTAATTGTGTGTTCACACTTACAGTGAAAGGGTAGTAAGGGGCGAGCACACACAACACACACTCCGTTTGCATCCACACACACAACACACGCTCCGTTTGCATCCACACACACAACACACGCTCCGTTTGCATCCACACACACAACACACGCTCTGCTTGCATCCACACACACACACAACTGCCTGCCTGCATCCACACACACACACAACTGCCTGCCTGCATCCACACACACACACAACACATGCTCCGTTTGCATCCACACACACACACACACACAACACACGCTCCATTTGCATCCACACACACACACACAAAACACACGCTCCGTTTGCATCCACACACACACACAACACACGCTCCGTTTGCATCCACACACACACACAACACACGCTCCGTTTGCATCCACACACACACACAACACACACTCCATTTGCATCCACACACACACACAACACATGCTCCATTTGCATCCACACACACACACAACACACGCTCCGTTTGCATCCACACACACACACAACACACGCTCCGTTTGCATCCACTCACACACACAACACACGCCTTGCATCCACACACACACACAACACACGCTCCGTTTGCATCCACACACACACAACACACGCTCCGTTTGCATCCACACACACACAACACACGCTCCGTTTGCATCCACACACACACACACACACACACACACACACACACACACACACACACACACACACACACGCTCCCTCTGCATCCACACACACGCTCCCTGGCAGGAGACTAGAAACGCACCAGTCATACACACTCACTCCATACATTCACGCACACAATCCGATTTCAGCAGTCGGTGTTTAGAACTAAAAAAAAAAAAATAATAAAAAAAAAAACACACACACACATACATTTAGTATTCACAAACACACACACTCTGAAGCAGCGTTACCCGAATGAAGCACGTGGCGAGAACACAACATAAAACTGCTTTCTTTATGCACTTAAATTAATGAAAAAAAGATTATTAATTCATTAAAATTAGCCTGAATTAAAAATAAAAAAACTCACCTTAGCAACAAGTAATACAGTAGAATACTTCGGTCCCTCAGTAGAATACACTCGGCAGGATACACTTCCAAAGTAAGGGAGTTCCACATAGCGAATGCGAGGATTTATTAGGATAATGGTGTGGGCTGGACCAAAAAGCTCTGACATCACCTTCTGGGCGGTTTAAAGCCTACCTCTAAAGAACATGGGAGTGGTGACGTCAGTTTGTGGGCGGAAATTCCCTGTAACTACTACAAAAGTGTAGTAGTCCTGACGTCAGGATTTAAGAGACAGTGAGTCGTTTTTCAAAGGCGGGACAATTTGCTTTCAAAACGGAAGCTAAAACAGTACGGAAACGGAGGCTGGCTAGGAGGAAAACAGTAGAGATAATAAATTTAAAATACCTGCAGTACAGGTTTTATTTTGCTGGATGAAGTAACCGGAATGCAAAGTGAGGGCAGGCTGTGCACTACGATTAAGCATCCCGTTGTTCTCCTTTAACGAAATAGAAACTGAGGTTATGGAGCACCTGCAAAGTGAAAGATTCAGTGTAGAAAATCTAATGCAGAAAGCACCACAACACGAATGAGCAATGGATATCCAAATTAAGGGGAAACCAGTGGAACAGAAAACAATTGGTCAGGTTCCATATCAAGATATTTTGGAGCATTCCACAGGAAACCAGTATAAATCTTCACTTGAAGCTAAACAGCAAGGGAAGGAACATGAAACTGTGGAAACTCTGATGCAGTCAATCTTGAGGAGCGATAGGCCAGTGAGTTCCCATATGACAGGGCAACAGATGACACAAGAAGAAATTTTATTTATTTTATTTTATTTATTTTATTTATTTTACATTTGTTAACCGGGCTAGTCTAGCTGGATATATGTCCATTTTCAGTAGAGGCCCGGGGAGAAAAGCTCCACACATAAATCAATACAAAGAGACATATTAATAAAAATTTAAGTACAATAGGAATATACACTTAGTAATAAGAACAACAAATACCTAAGGCACCCACAAAAAAATATACTAGGTCAGTAGAAGAATCACAATTAAAATGCTAAAGATTAGCAATTAGTTTCAATAATCCGTCGAAGAGAAAGAAGTAAAACAAGAGATTAGAAGGGATTAAAGTAGTAATACAAGAGAGGAGAAGAGTGAGAAACAATAGTCTAGAAGGAGAAGAAGTAAGAAGATGGAAAAGAGGGCAGGGGAGAGAAAAAGAGGAGTGAGTCAGAGCATAAGAGGAGAGCAACAGGGCAAGAAAAAAGTAAGTATATGTGTAGCTAATAAGCACAGTATATAGTTAAAGTAGAGTAGGGGGGAATGAAGAAGGTTAGTCAGGAGTCCTACAGGAACAAAGCCAGTGATTTTGGAAGTACAGTTTGATTTTTTGTTTGAAGAGTGGTAAGGAGGAGATTAGAGTGATATCTGTGGGTAGCAGATTCCATGTCCTACCTACAGTATTAGTGAACAGAGAGTCACCAGCTAAGTTATGGGATTTTACATAACTTGTAAAATTGAAAAGATATCTTGATTGAAAAGAAGGTGCCACAGGAAAATGTTATAGAACTTTCTATAGAACACCTGCCAATAGAAAACAAGCAATGTGCTCTCAGTTTGCAAGAAAATTTGCTAAAGGAAGAGTTTCTTGATTTAATAGACATAGCTATATTAAGATCAATGAAAGAAATAGACTGCAGAAGGTCAATAAAACCCCAAAAGTCAGAAGTCTGATAAAATAAATAAACATAGTAATTAGGATTGCCCACAGAGATCCATGTGATAAGACAGAAATAAACAGAATATATCACTGTGCAGCTAAATTAATAACTGATAAAGTCCTATCACAAGAACAGTGGGTAGTGAGAGAAAGGAAGGGGAGAAATCAAGTACCATCATGGAAGTATTGAATAAAGAAAACTATAACGCAATTAAGACAAGACATGTCACTGTTAGAAGACTATAGATGAGGGAATAGATCAACACAAATATTAAGAAAGATAGATGTGATAAAAGCAGTGCATAGTATTAGAACAGACCAGGATCTATCATGCACTATCACAAATAACAAACTAAAAATTTCAGCACAGGTGGAAAAACTTAGAAGATACAAAGAAAAATATAAAGCAAAAGCACAAAATATGCAATTTATTGAGGACTCAAAAATGTTTTATAGAGAATTGGGAAACAAGATAAAAGGATTTAAAAGACTGCCAAAAAAAGAAGAAGTAGATGCATTTTGGAGAAGTATCTATGAAGATCCTGTGGAACATAAAGATGCTAAATGGGTAAAAGAAGTAAAAGAAAGAATAAGAAGTCTAAAGGTGCAGGATATGAAATGGGATGAAGTAACAGCCAGAGAGATTGAAACAAAGTTAAGACAAGCTTCTAATTGGAAAACCCCATGTCCAGATGAAGTACCTAACTTTTTGTTAAAAGTACTAACATCTTTACATGAAGATTTAGCCACAAGTAAGAACTATATGTGCACCCTGAACAGACACCAACCTGGCAAACAATGGGTAAAACAATGCTCCTACTTAAGAGTGAACCTGCAAGCTACCACAAAAATTATAGGCCTATAACTTGCCTTCCGACGATGTATAAACTATACACGGGAATTGATGCTGACAGTTTATAAAGAAAGCTCAATTATGGCAGTAGAGCAAAAGGGCAATAAAAGAAAGTCATATGAAACAAAGGATCATTTGTTGTTAAATAAAGTCACAGTGGAGAACTGTAAAAAGGGGAAGAATCTAAGTATGGCATGGATTGATTACAAAAAAGCATTTGATAGTATCCCACATTCATGGATAAAAGAGTGCTCAAAAATGTATAAGATATACCCTACGCTGATCGACTACATTATAATGACGGTGAAAACAGTGGCAGACCACTTTGCAATTAAGCCATGATAAAGGACAAATAAAAATTCAAAAGGGGATATTCCAGGGTGACTCTCTGTCACTGTTGCTATTCTGCTTTTCCCTTAACCCATTCATCTGTCTACTTAACAGCTTAGGCCATGGCAATAAATTGGCTCCTAGAAAACAACAAAGTTTAAAGACTTCTTATCTTCTCTTTGTCAATGATTTAAAATTGTATAGCTCATCAGATGATTAACTGAAAGCAGAGCTGCAGGTTGTCAAAACTTTTTCAGATGATATTAGAATATCATTTGGTCTTGATAAATGTGCAAAAGCAACAGTAAAAGCAGGAAAATGGCAGCACTAGGAAAAGATCAGTTTGGGACAAGAATGTGATATAAAAGAACTTGAGCAAGAGGGAGTGTATAAATATTTGGGAATTGATGAAGGCTCAGCAATAAAATGTGAAATGCAAATAAAACTTAGTAAGGAATGCTTTAGAAAACTTTAATTAATCCTGAAAACAGCATTGACATCTAGGAACAAAATCCAAGCTATAAACCAATTTGCTCTTCCTGTCCTTACTTTTGTAGTGATTGACGGGCCCCAAAATGTGTTGGATAGATAGATATTAAAACAACAAGGATGCTTCATGCTCACCAAATGATTTATAAAATCAGTGCATACCAAGATTATATATTCCTCATTGAAGCTGATTACATGTATAGATCTGCAATCACAAGACTCCACACGTATCTGCTGACCTCACAAGACCCAAACATAGTGAAAGTTTTGAAACACGAGGAGAATAAATCTAAGATGACTTTCCTGCTTCATCTAGCAGAAGCATATTGGTGTCAAGCAGGAATGGAAATCAAACCAGAAATAGATAAAAATCAGGCAACAACTGAATGTGCCAAAAAACAAAGGGAAAAATATAAGGTGAAGGACCAGATGAAAAGGCATGAAATGTGAAAAATGCATAAATATAGTTGTGAGTATAGAAAACTTCTGGAAGAACCTCATATTGATCAGGATCAAATGTAGGAATGGCTAAGGAGAGGTCAATTCAAACCAAGAGATGAAAGGTTAGTATTAGTGGCCAACGATAGTGGGGCTCGATACATGCTGGTTTACAAACTCCAATGAACACATGGGAGAAACAGACAAATGTAGGTTTTGTAAAACTGAATTGGAAACAGTCACACACCTTGTTGCTGGTTGTAACGTACAAATGGCAGGATTCTATGCTGAAAGGCATAATAATGTGGCGAGACTGTTGCACTAGGGGTTGTACAAACATTATGGTATTGAAGTGACTGAAAAACACTGGAAACATGAGACACAAAGCATCATAGAAAATGATGAAGTCTACATCACATGGGATCACCCATTACCAACAGTTCTAAAGATAGATGCTAGAAAAACAGATATATTGAAATTGCCACACTCAGTGACTATACTGTCCTGCATACAGACACAAAGTCATAAAATATCAGGATTTGCAAGCAGAAATTACAGCAATGTGGAAGAAGGATACCCAGATAGTTTTAATAGTACTAGGAGCAATGGGTCTTATAAAAAAAGTGTCTACAATCATATTTAGATATGCTACCAATACATGTAACTCTGTATGAATTGCAGAAGAAGTCATTACTGGGCACATTGTGGGTGCTGTGAAGAGCACTTTTGCCTGAGTGAAACAATACTAATTTCATGAACTTTAATTGTACTTTGACTTAGGAAAGCGGCCATTCCTGTCATGGTATTAGAAACACAAAAAATTTGGAGAAATAAAAAAAATACATATTTAAGTAACTCTATAATATTAGGTAAAAGTACACATTTAGCTAATGTATGACAATTCCATTACCATTAGAAAAGGATGTAATGAATATAGTTTTAGCATTCATTTGGGGGTCAAGACTAAACCCAGTGGAAAGAAGCATTCTTTATGTAAGTAGAAAAGAAGGAGGATTGAGCTTGTTACACCCAATTGTATATGTTTTTTAGTTAAACTTGCATACAATCTTAGTAAGCAGTAAAGATAAAAAAAAGTTACTAACAAAAATCACAGAAGGGAAGCATAAAGCAATTTGGGAAAGGCTAGAATATTTAAAAATAAGTAAAAAAGCTCATTGTATGTACATATTATATCAATAGAAAACACTGCTATAGAAATTTGATATAGGAAGGATAGAAAGAAATAGAAGGATGTGGTATGAAAATATAGTGGGAAAAAATATTATGTTTATCCCTGGAAACATATAAGTGAAGAGAAGATCAAAGCAGTAAAAATGAGAATTAGTAGGTACAAAAACATGTAGAATGTATAGATTTTTTGTGGAAGTTATCAATAAGTAAGTTACTGATCAATGCAAACATGTCATATAAGACAATAAAAGCTAGAATTTGTTGATATTGTGGTGAATTAGAGACAACTGAACATGTTTTTATAAAATGTAAAGGGACATTTAAACTGTGGAAGGAAGTATATGACAAAGAATACTTAATGAATTGGAGAAAATTTAATGTATTAATATGAACATGATTGAATAGGGACATTACAAAAATGTAAAACAAAAGGACAAACTGGATGCAAAATTATTTTGTTTACTATTGATAATATGGAAAGAAAGAATTAATGGAGTAAAATACAATTGAAAGTGGTTATAACCAGTGTTTTTGAAGAAAGTAAGACTTTGGTTGTGGAGAAGAAAAGAGTGGGCGGATTATAAAATTGAAAGTTTAATATAAATGTAGGAATCATGTCATAAATATTGTAAATTTGTAAATAATGTAAATATGTGTTGAAAAGTTGTACATAACATGTATATATTTGTAAATACAATAAAAAGCCTGTACTCATCATTGTTGTGAGTAGAGCCCATTTTGGAGGAGCACTTCCTGTTTCAGTTCCAGGTGCAGAGGTAGCCCATATAAACAGAGAGGCAGATGGAAGAGAAGGAGATGATGGATTGGTGAAGGAAATGAAGGTGATAGCCACTACTGAGAGTGGAAAATGTATGCAGGATTCTGAGGAAATATTTCATAGAAACCTATTTGATGGGGATGACTCAGTCAGCAAATGATGGATGTATAATTAAAATCCTCCAGTCGGGAGTGTTGCGGGATGATTTACTTAAATAAATGGTGGTGCAGAGTGAGACAGAAAATGAAGGAGATGTTTCCTGGGGGGACATTATGGAGAAAATACAAAAGGAGGATGTAGAGACAACCATGAAGTATAGTGGTGAGATGGAAAAGAAAACATATTCAGAGAAAGTAAAAGAAGGCAAAGTGGAGTAGAAGAAAATAAGGCAGAAGAAATGAGAAAAACATAAGTGCATTGTTAGGATTCAAAGTAAAGAAGATGAAATGGACAGGTATGAAATGTGGAAAAGTTTATAAACTTCTTTGGGTATAAAAGCACATGAGGTAAGAGAATTTATTCCTATTAACAAAGAGACATTTTGTAACATTGTATCTGAGAATGTTTCTTCAATGGAAAATTTTCTTGGAGAATATGAAAAAGATATACTGTAACCGCTGGAATCTTTATGTGATAAAACCTTTTAAGATCTGAATACAATTTCAGAGTTAGAAATAAAGACATCAAAAGGGCATTTGAAACCTTAATGTAAAGAAGGATTGTAATATTTGTTAAAAATAGAAAAAAATACATATACCAAGCATGATAAATGTGGAGGGAAATACGGGTGTTGTAAAATACTAGGAACAACCAAAAACATGTTTTTTTTTGTGGAAAAGAAGATTTGATAAGTAACTTTGACAAAAGCAAATGTTATATTTGTAGGAAAATGAGACATGATGCACATAATGTGAATTCAAATATAAATGTAAGAAAATTGGGCATTACTAGATGGATTGCAAAAATGAAACTAAGTGTAAGAAAAAAGAAATACACTGAGATAAGGAAAAAGAAAAAAAAAAAAAGAGAAGAAATTTTAGAAGTAGTAGTAATAGAATAAATTTTAGATGAGAAAAAATCATAGAGGGCATAAAAGGGAGTTATGAAATCAGTGATAAAGTGGACATAAATTGGGAGGTAGTAAAAAGGGAGAAAAGAATTCTATTGGTAAAATGATAAATACTACAGAAAAAAGACATTTTAAAGGGATAGATACAAAAGAGAAAAGAAAAGAAATGGATGAATAAGAATATGCAGCTAAAGGTTGTGGTTTGGTATAATGGTTAAGGTGTTTGACTCACAGGCAGAATGGGACAGTGTTTAAATTCCACCTTTGGAGAGGAAGTTGGTTAGACTTAGAATAGCATCTTAAGAAAGCTATCCTAGTAATTAGCTATGCACGTATAAAATCATCAGTCTAAGCAAAATGAACATTTTAGAGGGCCTTCTGTAAATGTGAATAGTATTAAGAATATAGTAAGAAGAAGAGGGATTATGGTGTGGTGTAATACAGGTGATGAGATGCAATTATATTTGAAGACACAAGATTTTTATCAAATAAAGAAAGGTTGCAAACTGAGAAGCTGTGGGGAGGAAAGATAATCTAGAATTTGGGAAATGAGTAATGTTCTGGAATAGCTGCATTCTGTAGAAATACAGTCATGATATTAGATGCAACTTTAGCAAAAATGGGAAGATTACACATTGTAGATTTAAAATAAAGAACAAGTATATAGAATTACAACATTACATGCTTCAACTAATTCCAAATAAAAGAAAAGCCTATTTTATCAGATTCTAGACTATGTAGTGGTAAATATGAATATTATAAGAAGAGGACAATTATGAATTAAGAGGTAAATGTAAAAAGAAAGGAAATTATAGAAAAATGTTAGAAGTTATAACATGTAGTAAGTTAAAACTTTGGGACAAAAACTCATGGACTTATAAAAGAGAAATGTATAGAACTGAAATGGATTATTTTTATAGTTCAGAATATTTAGTTATAGGAGAAGAGGAGAGGAGAGAGCTGAAATAAGATTTTCTTTTTTTTTAAACAAGTTTATTGTTTTTAACATACAGGAAAATATCATAACAATTTTATACAAGTAATTAAAATAGGTATGATTATAACATTCAACAAAACAACCAAAGTATTTACAAAGACATCCACTACAATCAGATCAATTAATTAAACTAAAATACCATGTTATTGAAGTTAAGATTTGTTTAACAAGTTTTGTAAATTATCCCATACAATATAATAAGACGTTTTTCTATTAGTTCTTAACTTCACTGTATTCAATTCCATATGGCACACTATATTCATAACATTTTTAAATTCATTGAATGAAGGAGGTGTATCTGAAATCCAATTTCTGGTTATTATTTTTCTAGCCACTGCTAGGATAGACCATAACAAGGGAAGCTTAACCTTTATAACACTTTGAGGTACAGGTGTGTTGAATAATATAAGAGATTTAGAAATAATAAAATTATCTGTAAAAAGAGCCTGCAAAAATTCATTAATTGACTTCCAATATTCTTTCAATTTTATACAGTCATAAAACATATGAGCCTAGTCTGCATTAATTTCTATATTACATCTTTTACATAGATTATCTTTATTATTTATTTTATTCATCATCAAAGGTGTATAAAAGGATCTATGTAAAAAATTCCATGTAAAAAGTCTCCAGACAATGGAAAACGTAGTTTTATAGGCAGATTCCAATATATATTGTTTATCTTGTTGATTTGGTGGATCACCATTAATGGAAATGAAATAATTCCAGTAGGTATCTACACTGTAAAAGGTTTCTTGTCTGATAATTTTGTTTATGTATGAAAGTTTACCTTTATCAGAAACTTTATGTTGTAAATTTGATATCAAGTAATCAATCAATGTTGGGACAGATTCTTTAACTGTTATAGACATTAGATCTATTTTATCAATGAGATATTGTCTAAAGGTCTGAACCTCTAACCAGCAAGTTTCTCTTAGATCAAATTCTTGTTTTAAGAAATCTAGATTTTTAACTTTATTATCAGATATCAACTGATACCAGTACTTTAGATCATTATCTGTAGTTAAATGAGTTCCTTCAAAAGTGGATGACAAAAGCATACCCCGAGTATACATTATAGGGAATATAATAAAATTCCATTCTTTATATTTAGGATGCATGAATATAAAGTTACGATAGCTAATAATAATGTTTAATGGGTAACTAACTATATGTTTAGGTGTAATAGGTAAGGTACAAAATTCTTTTAGTAACCATAACATGGAGTTATTTACAATCATATTTTTATGTATAAAAGAGATTGTCATGAAGTGAATACTAATTATCTCCCAGTAATCTTTCCATTTTGCAACATATGACTGATCTATTAATAAAGTAATAACTTTTATAATAGAAGAGATAGTATATAAATTGAAGTCTGGAAAAAAAAATACCCCCTTGAGACCAACTATTATTATGTTTCTTTAAAGCAATCCTAGGTCTATTAGGTGCCCATAGGAAATTTAACATTAGTGTATTCAATTTCTTGATAATTATTTTTGTAGGTGGAAGTATTATTGATTGTATTAAGTATAATATCTTGGGAAAAATTATCATTTTAATAATTGTAAGTCTCTCTTCCATAGTAAAAAACATATTATTCCAGGTATTAAAGAGATTTTGTATATTAAGAAGACAGGCATTATAATTATTATGTATAATAGATTTAATATCTTTAGATAATATTATACATAAATAAGTTATCTGACCTGAATTGGGTACATATTTAGTAAAATCATTAATGAGAACATTTTTTCGTGCATATATAGGTAGTATTTTAGTTTTTTCTTCATTGAATATTAAACCAGAAATACTTTTAAAATTTATCATTTTATCAAACAGAGACTGCATAGAAGAATTAGATCCTGCTGATGTAATTAGAACATCATCTGCAAAGAGTTGAATTTTAGATGTTGTATTTTCATCTATTTCAAATCCCTCTATGTCAGTGCTGTTTCTAATCAAATTAGCCCAAGGCTCCATTATTAAAGTGAATAATAGTGGAGAGAGTGGACACCCTTGTTTTGTACCTTTAAAAATTGGTATTTTTTGTGAGACATATGTTCCTATCTTAATATAAGCCAATGTTCCTCTGTATAAATGCTCAATTAGATTTACAAATGCTTCTGAGAAGTCTGTGCACTTCAGTAAGGTAAACAGGTAGTCCCAACTTACTGAATCAAATGCTGAGCTTATATCAAGACTAATAAGAGTTAAATATTTCTTTTTCCTATTTGCAAAATCAATTAATGTTAGAGTTCTCCTTATGTTATCAAAAGTATTTCTATTTACAATGAAGCCTGTCTGATCTATATCTATAATGCCAGGGATGATTGTCTTCAATCTATCAGCAAAAATACTCATAAACATTTTATAATCAACATTAAGTAATGAGATGGGTCGATATGAAGTACATCTAGTTGGATCTTTATTAGGTTTTAAGATTGGCGAAATAAATGTATATTGCCAAGATGGGGGGGTTATTAATTCATTCTGGGCCAAAATAAAAACCTTATGTATTAATGAGTATGTACTTTTAGAAAGGATTTTATATATCTCTGGTATAATACCATCATTACCTGGTGCTTTGTTTGATTTAAGCTTGTTTATTTGTGTAACAACCTCTGTATATGAAATACTTTTATCCAATAGTTTAATCTGTTGTTTATTAAGTTTTTTATTCATGTTTATGGTTATAAATTCCCTTATTTTATCTTTAGATTCCATGTTAATGTTATTATGATTAATTTTGTGAAAGTGATTTCTAAATTCATCTAGTATTTCTGGTAGACTAGAAACAATCTTCTTTTTCCTTAGAGAAAAGATTTCTTTGATATGATTTTGCTTATTTAAGCTTTTTGTTTTGTTTTTAAGTCTATGTAAGTATTTGGGGCTTATTGAGTAAGACAAAAACTTGTATTTCTCTAAAGTTATTTTAACTTTATGAGTTAAAATTTCTTTGTATTTCTCATTTAGTTTGTTTATTTCTTCAATGACTTTCTTATCCATAATATTTTCTTTATTATTATGTTTATAAGAATCTAGTTTACTTTGAATATCTAACAATTCCTTATCCCAAGATTTCCTTTTATTATTATACCATCTGATACTTTGTCCATATAGATATGATTTTAAAGCATCCCATACATAAACAATGGAAACTTCAGGAGTATTATTTATATCTACAAAATGTTGTACTTCTGAAAGTATATATTCTTTATAGTCTTTTAATTGAGTTAAGTATGCTGGTATCCTTTGATCTGAACATTGTGAGTATTTTTTATCATGAACTCAAAAACAATTGAATTATGATCAGATATAGGACATGAAATGATTTTAGAGTTAATTAATTCTGTTACCATCTGATTAGAAATAAAGACTCTATCTATTTTTGAATAAGTTTTGTACCTGTTAGAAAAAAATGTATATGGTAATGATTTTGAATCTATCTGATTATTAATATCATTTAAATGATAAGAATTAGCAAAATCCTTTAAATGTTTTGCATTAGATGTAATTTTCCTTTTTCCTATAGTGGTAGTGTCATTTTCATGTAATATACAATTAAAGTCACCAGCTAAAATAATATCTCCTATAGAGAATGATATGATCTTATCAAGATGGTATTTCACTGTATTAATACCAATTCCAGGTATCCAATATATATTGATTAATGTATAAGTATTCCCATTAATTTGTATTGTAACCATACAAAACATTCCTTTATCATCTTGATAAGACTTAATAGTTTTAGGAATGGGCATACTTTTATTCCATAAAATAGCCACTCCTCTTTTTTCTGAGTGTGCTCTGAACTAACCAATACTGTATATTTGTTTGTGGCTAGTTTATCAATATCTTTTTTCAAGAGATGTGTTTCTTGTAGGAAGACTAAGTTGGCCTTATGCAAATTAATGTATCTTATTAGGCTTGCCCTTTTACACGGATTATTCAGTCCATTAATGTTTAAAGAAATACCTTTTAGAGAAGTCATTTGGCAATTTTAAAACATAGAAAAGTTATGATTAAAATAAAAATTAACAAAATAAGTAATATTATACCTCCTCCTTTAGGTGTACCTTTAGATATAACTGTATTTATTGAGTCTCTTATGGGATTTTGTATAAGATTTAATTTTGTTTGTAGTGACAATGAGCTTACAAAGTGTATTGTGGATGTCAGAACTATATACATACAACAGTGAACAAGAAAAAATAATGTAAGGATTAAACCTTGCACCCAGCCTGGAGTTAAAAACTCCAACTTAGAGTAGTACATACTACTCAAGTTAACCCTCTACCCTAAGCAGCAGTACCTCAGCTGCCACCTTATCAATTTAATACTTGTTATATTTAACTTAAATTAATAACTTTCAATTAGATTATCTGGTAAGACAAAACTACACATTTGATAAAACAGCATCATATATACTAAGAAAAACCATTTTTTTTAAATTATTCATACTACTATATACATCTATTTAATATAATACATTTATATTCAAATAGCATTCAAATAAACTTGATATTAGGAACCAAGAAGAGAGAGAGAAATAAAAGACGTGAGAGAGGAAGAGAGAGTGAAAGAAAGAAAAAAAAAAAAAAAAAGGGAATGGCATATCTACACATTAATTTATTCAAAGTTTATAAAAATAAGTTCTAATGTTCAATTAAATCAATAACTTTGGCTAATATGGTTCATATATTACATATATTAAGATGTATCTATATTCTGTCATGTAAATGCAGTTAACAGCTTCCAAAAGACTTTAAATTACTTGTATCAGAGCTTTTTTCTTAGACTTATTATTGTCAGTAGGATAAAATATTATATTTATAGGTATTGCTATAAATCATACTGCATAGTTAAGCAAGTTCTCAAAAACACTTGCTTTATTGTGAAGAAAGCCATCAGTATTTTGTATATCTAAGCTGCTGCTTTAAAATATGTCAGATGACAACTTCTTCCAGAATAGAGTCATAAAGTTATTTATGCTTGTCAATCATATAAATCAAATGAATCATAACAGTGTATAAGTTTAAATCATAAGTTTTTTACATACATTAATAAGCTGCAGTCAAGTGAACTTTCAAAAACACTTGTATAAATGTTTCACTTTCTATGCCTTCTAAAAAATTACATTTGCTTACTATGAGAAACTTCATCATTCAAAATCATTATAACTTACATATTTTATAAATTATAACATAAATAACTAAATAATTATATAAAATAACTCACATTTAAATGATAAAGAGTTCATATTCCATCGCAGAGTCGCATTTGCAGCAGTTCTACTTCCTGGTTGAGTGTTCTTCATGAATCTGCGATGTGTCAGCGTGAATTCTGGGGTCAAAGTTCAAATTGACTGCTTTCAGCTTCTCTGCATGAGTTCTGAGTGTTGAAGCTTTTAAAACAACTTGAGGACACTGTTCACGAGGTAACCCATATCCCAAATTGTCTCCCTTAAGATTTTGGCGGGAATTTTGTTAAAAACAAGTGACTGACATTCATTTAGCAGTATAAGTGAAGCTAAACATAGCAAAACCTTTGCGAAGCACTTTACAAATTATTACAGCCTCTATGAAAGTGAAACTAAGCCCAAAGTTATTAATATGTAATAGAACAGATTATTTTTGCCCCAATTCAATTTTTATATAAATCTTATTATTTACTGTACCTGTATGATCAAATGAATGTCAATATATTAATATGAAAGAGAATAAAGAGAAAGAACAGAGAAAAGAAAAGAGAAAGTAGGAAATAAGAGAGAGCAAAGATAAAAAAATGTAAAAGGAAGCTATAAAAAGTATTTACAGTGGAATATTACTTGCTGTTTATATTAATAAAGATGGAAATTAAACATACTATTTACTATTATTTAGTTCTAATTATTATTAATTAAAGCATGACATATTATTTGTGAATAAGCATAAGCAATATAATCAATAAAGTATAATTAGCAATAGCATTTAAACAGCATATAAACTTTTTACAAGGAATAAATAAATTATCATTCCATTTATCATATTCTCATTACATTTCTCTCTCTGCCCTCCCCCACCCCTTACCCACTGCATAATCTAAATAGAATGTTATTGTTTAAAATAAAAAAAAGAAGAGAAGAGAGAAGAAAGAAGAAAAAAAATGTATCAAGTTACAGACCTTAATTCTCTTTGTCAGAAAGAGAAACATATTGAATGTTAGCTTGTTATTAGTTCCTCAGATATTTTGATTGATTATGAGACAAAACAGCTCTTTGTACACAGAAAATAATTTTGATTAAATCTTTTTCAGAATATTAGTGGCTTTCTGAAAATGCAGAAACTATATTTAAAAAGATTAATAATGAAGAAAATTAAAGTGAGAGAGAAAAAAAAAAGAACATGTCATTTGTTTTTTAGTCTCTTCTTCTCTGAAGTCTTCCACGAAGTTTCAGTTGCCAACCTCTTTAATGAAGGACTAGCCCATTCCATTTCCTCTATTTTATCCAGAATCTTATTTTTTTTGATAAACAGCAATGCAGAGTCTAAGTCATCAAAGATTTTAGGACCATCAGGAAGGAAGATTTTTAGCTTGGCAGGAAACAGAAGGTAGGTTTTAAACTGTGCTTTTTTAAGCTCCTTTATTAATGGCAGAAAGACTTTTCTTTTAGTAATTACCAGGGAAGAATAGTCATTATCAAAATGCACAGTTGTCTCATTAATTTTAACAGGAGCTTTAGCCCAAGCAGATTTAAGAACCATTTCTTTATCAAAAGATGATAGAAATCTAACTTTAACTGATCTAGGATACTTTTTGTTAGAGTTAGTATTAGCTATAGATCTATGAGCTCTTTCGATACCAAAAGAGAATGCTTCTGGTAAGTCTAAAGTTTTAGGGAGCCATGTTGTTAAAAAAGAAGTAATATTGTTACCTTCAATATTTTCTGGCAGTCCAAAAATCCTAATGTTATTGCGCCTAGATCTATTTTCCAGGTCATCAAGCTTTGTTTGTAGATGTGTATTTTGTTTCAGCAAAAACTCAATGTTGATTTCCTCTTCTTGGATTCTATTTTCCATGTCATTTACAGCCTCTTCTATGCCTGTCATCTGGATCTTCTGTTGTTTTAAGTCTATATGTAACAAGTCTATTTGTTTTGTAGTTTTTTCTATGAAGGTATCAATTTTAGTATCCAATTTATCCATCTTGGCAGTAAGTTGCTGGATTGTAGTTATCAGAGACTGAAGTTCTTTCTTGATGCTGGAGTCTTGAGAATTTGTCTTACTGGAACTCATTTCAGACAGAGAAACTGACAGGAAAATTTCCAAAGTGATTTCTGACAGGAATATTGTTAAAATTTCCTTTCTTTTTTAGATATAGTTCAAGAAATATATAAAACAAACATATTTAGAAAGAAAATTACTTCATAAATTAATTTTTTAAGTAATTAATTCCTGTCAGTGCAGTGAAATTGGTGGAGCTGAAGAAATCTGCTGCTATCCTGTGTTCATCCTTGGCCACCCCCCCCCCCCCTGAAATAAGATTTTCTGATCATCTTGCAATACAGATAGAGGTAAAGTAAAGTAAGGAATATATAAAACAGGCAAAGGAATAAAAAGGATAATGAGAAAGCATGGAATGAAGAAGGAAATTGATTAGTAATGCAGTTATGGAAAGATCGTATTACCATGAGACCATTTTATAAAAAATGTTCTGAATGGTGGACAACATTTAAAGAAAATATCAAAAATGCTTTTACAGAAGCAATATGGTGTGAGAAAAAGTAGAGAAAGAAAAATATAAAATAACATATAATGATGCAATGGAAGATTTAGAACATAATGACAGAAAATACTTTGACAAAGAAAAAGACTTATACTTAAACCTAAGAAACATATAAGAAGAATTGTTATATAAGCAAAGATATTTTACAAAGAGAAAGAGAAAAAAATATTGAGTTACTCAAGCAGATTAGTAATGAAAGATGGTAGTGTAATGACACACATAAAATTTAAAGAGATTAAGAGAAAGAACTCAAGGAAAGATTACAAATAGTACAATATGCACAATAACTAATTAAAAAAAAGAAAGTAGTGAAAAACATGGAAAATAAAAAAGTTAACAGAAAAAGCGAATAAAGAGTTGGAATAGAAGATTTAATTAAATGAGCTAGATAAAGTATTAGTAAAAAGTGAATATAGATTCAGTTGCAGGACCAGATAGAATAGGTATGAAATGCATAAAACATTGAGATTTGCCAAAAAAAATCTTTAAAAATTTGAATGAATGATTAAATTAAGGTTTTACGTATAAGGAATTATCTGGTAGAATACTTAAATTCATATTGAAGAAAGAAGATAGAAGACAATTAAAAACTGGAGACCGAAAGTAGTGAATAATAATAATAATATCTTTATGAAAAGATCTGAAACTAAAATAGAAAATATGATGGAAGATAGCATATGTAGTATAAAGGGGTAGGTTTGTCAAGAATTATTAATGATAGAGAAATTAATGATGATAATATGGACATAAAAGAAGAAGCAAAATTATGATAGGAGACCTTAATAAGGCATGTGACACAATTGGATATGAAATCATATGGGTAATAAAGAAAGACTATAATATAAGTGAAAAAGTTAGAAAATTATATATGTCAGTGTATAGTAATAATAAAGTAAAAGCAATTGTAAATGACTGGCTAAGCCAAGAGGTAGATATGAAGAGTAGTGTAACACAGGGATATCCAATGAGGTGTGCACTCTTTGCATTAGTTATAAATGTGATGGCATGTGAAATAAATTACAAAATTAAGGAGATGTGGTGTATAACACCTGATGGGTTAATAGTTCCAGTTCTGTTAGCATATGCAGATAACATTATAATCATTATAAAAATGTGGATAAAAGAAGTAATAATTTGCACAAATGAGTATCTAGAGATGACATGGATATGTTTAAATAAAGAGAAAGGTAAAGGCTTAGGTGATGTAGTAAAGATCGGGAGTATATATTTTACAATGAATTATATTTCTGCATTAGGTATAACATTTGGGAATAAAGATGTAAAAAGAATTCAATGAGAAAAAAAAACAATAGAAGAAATAAAACAAACCTGTCTTTTCTGGAGAACATATAAATTATCATTCATATCAAAGGCTTATTTGATAAATTCAGTACTGATGGGGAAAAACAGTGTACGCAACAAGTGTATTTATGATGCCAACAGTATTTGAAAATTAATTATTGTAAATAATTTTCATTTATATGAGGTTCTAGATTAAAATTAGTAAAACAGGAGTTTGCATGTAAATAAAGGAGAAGGAGGTTTAGGTTAATTAATCCAGTAGTATATACTGCCTCCTTAAATTTGTACAAAGTGTTAAATTGTATAAATGAAAAAGATGAGTGATTAGTAGTACAATTGTATAAATATAATGATGATACATTTTGGGAGATAGTAAAAAAGAGTGTATAAATGAGGAAATAAAATATTACCAACAAAATATATTTTTTGTGGAAAGTAAAAATTGATGGTATAGAAAAAGATAGAAAAGTGTGGTATAAGAATATAATAATGATACAGTACTATGTAAAACCATAGGAAAAATCTAACAAATGAAAATTTAAAACTATAAAAATAAGAAGCAAATGGTGTAATCAGAAAGTAGAATGTCAAGATTTTTTTGTAGACTGGTAATAGATAAATTGCTAGTAAAAGTAAATATGCCATATAAGAAAAAAAGTGATCGAATATATTCACATTGTCAAGAAGAAGAAACTATGAACTATGAAACATGGTTTTAAAATGCAAAAGTGTAAAAAAAATGGTGGGAAAACTATGTAAAGAAGTTTTTTTGAAGATATAAAATAAACGGGTAAAATAAACATGGATATGATTAAATATGGTTATTATAAGAATAGACGACTATGTTAAAAGAAAAGATCAAATTTATTTTATGTTATATGGGTTATATAGAATGAAAGAATAAATTAAATTATATTTAAGTGTAAATGGATTGCAAGAGTTGGGGTCTAACATGGATGAAAATTTAGTATGATTGTGTAAACAGATTTGTGTGTATAGATACACACACACACACACACACACACACACACACTTGTAAATATTTGTAAATACATAAATATTTTGTAAATAAGAGTTATTTTGTATACAAATAAATGATCCCTGCTCTGGTGCTATGGGATCTTTTATATCCACCAGAGCTATCACCAACTCAAGCAGATGGGGCCATGGTTTAACATCTCATCCAAAGGGTTAATGAATATATTAACTTACCTTGGCATAGTGGGCCCTATTTAGTTCAATACCTCAGTGTATTGACTTATATGAATCCCATACTCTAGGATGATGCCATCTCAGGCGTTGGTTTTGATATTACAGTTTGGTGCAGTGACAACCCAGCCACTGGGGATGCACAGGCTAGTGCATTTCTTTGTCAGTCCCAAGCCCGGATAAATGGGGAGGGTTATGTCAGGAAAAGCATCCAGTGTGAAACTTCTGCCAAATGGCATATGTCAACAACAATACAGAGTTTCATACCATATCAGTCAAGGCCTGGGTTAACAATGACCACCACCAGTACTGATAGCCAACACGGTGTTGGGGGAAATTGGGCTACTGTTGGCTGAAGGAAAAGAAGAGGGGGAAGGCATGCCTGAAGACAGGAAGAAAGGAGGAATGTTAGGAGTGTGGTAGTAAGGGTAGAAACTTTGAATGTTGGCAGTATGCCTGGTATAGAGAGCTAGCTGATATGATGGAGAGAAGGAAAGTTGATATATTGTGAGTGCAACAGACCAGATGGAAGGGAGTAAGGCCAGATGTTTTGGAGGTGGGTTCAAATTGTTCTATCATGCTGTGTATGGGAGGAGAAATGGAGTAGGGCTTATCCTGAAGGAAGAGTATGCCAAGGGTTAAAAGAGTGTCAGATAGAGTGATATTTATAAAGCTGGAAATTGATGGTGTGTTGATAAATGTTGTTAGTGCATACGCTCTGCAAGTTGGGTGTGCAATGGATGAGGAAGAAAAATGCTGGAGTGAGTTGGATGAAGTGGTGGTGAGTGTACCCAAGGATGAGAGAGTGGTGAGTGGAGCAGATTTCTATGAGCATGTTTTGAAGGGAACAGAGGGGACAAGGACATGATGTATAGGTATGGTGTTAAGGAGATGAATGCAGAAGGTCAGATGGTAATGTATTTTGCAAAAAGGATAGACATGGCTGTGGTGAATACATATTTTAAGAAGAGGGAGCAGAATAGGGTGACATACAAGAGTGGAGGAAGATGCACACAAGTAGATTATATCCTGTGTAGTAGGGCCAGTCTGAAGGAGATTGGAGACTGTAAAGTGGTGGCAGGAGAAAGTGTAGTTAGGCAGCATAGGATGGGGGTCTGTAGTATGATGTTTATGATCAAGAAGAGGAGGAGGAGTGTGATGGCAGTGCCAAGGATCAAATAGTGGAAGTTGAAAAAGGGTGACTGTAAGGTGGAGTTCAGGGAAGAGTTAAGACAGGCACTGGGTGGCAGTGAAGAGTTACTGAATAGCTGGATAACTACAGCAGAGCTGGTAAGGAAGACAGCTAGAAAGGTGCTTGATGTGATATCTGGACAGAGGAAGGAGGACAAGGAGACCTGGTGGTAGAACAAGGAAGGACAGGAGAGTATACAGAGAAAGAGGTTGGTGAAGAAGAGGTGGGATTGTCAGAGAGATGAAGAAAGTAGACAAGAGTATAAGGAGATGAGGTGTATGGTGAAGAGAGAGGTGGTGAAGGCTAAGGATAAGGCGTATGAAGAATTGCATGAAAGGTTGGACACTAAGGAGTGAGAAAAGGACCTGTACCAATTGGCTAGACAGAGGGACCGAGCTAGGAAAGATATGCAGCAGGTAAGGGTGATAAAGGATAGTGAGGAAAACGTACTTACAAGCAAGGAGAGTGTGTTGAGCAGATGGAAGGAATACTTTGAGGGGCAGATGAACGAAGAGAATGAGAGAGAGAAAGAAGGTTGGATGATGTGGGGATAGTGAATCAGGAAGGTTAACTGATTAGCATGGAGAAAGTAAAGACAGCTACAAAGCAGATGAAGAATGGAAAGGCTGCTGGTCCAGATGACATACCTCTGGAAGGTTGGAGGTGTTTAGGAGAGAAGGCAGTGGAGTTTTTAACTAGATTGTTTAATAAAATCTTGGAAAGTGAGAGGATGCCTGAGAAGTGCAGAAGCGTTTAGGTACCAATTTTATTTTTGTAAGAATAAGGGTGATGTGCAGAGCTATAGTAGCTTCAGAGGGATACAATCAGTCACAGCATGAAGTTATGGGAAAGAGTAGTGGAAGCTAGGTTAAGAAGGGAAGTGATGATTAGTGATCAGCAACATGGTTTTATGCTGGGAAAGAGCACTTCAGATGCGCTGTTTGCTCTGAGACTGTTGATGCAGAAGTATTGAGAAGGCCAAAAGGAGTTGCATTGTGTCTTTGTGGACTCCACACACACACACACACACACACACACACACACACACACACACACACACACACACACACACACACACACACACACACACACCACTCACAGACATCTCTGTAATGATAAATGACTAAAAACAAGACAGAAAACACACACACACACACACACACACACACACACACACACACACACACACACACACAAAACATGCACACATATCTCAGTAATGATAAATGATTAAAACAAGACAGAAGCATGACATTATATTTTATTGCAACATGCGCATAGCAAAACCTTTAAAGCTGAACATGCCCAATTCCCATGTGAGCATTAGCACTGCTCAGAAAATAATATCTGCTGCTAGCAAGCCTTCTTATTTTATGCAAATTAATTCTACCAGGTAGTTAATGCTCTAATAAATAACTGCAGAGAGAATGCAGATACAACATAATTGTCATAACTGCACAGCATTTGAAAGCATCTCCTGAAGTGAATTTCTTGTTTTTCTTTTTTTTTTTTTTTTTCATTTAGTAGCCAGTTTCTGTATAAGCAACAATTTCTTCATATTAGGCAGCAGTTATCAAAAAAAGCAATAATAAGATACCTTTATTTACTTTACAAACACGAGTAAAGTAACATGGCATGTTAATCATTGAATCACACATCTGCATTTCAATCTTCTCTTTTCATAGATTATATATTTTTAATTATTTTGTATATCCATGCATGCCAAACATGAAATTCATAGGATTAATCATATCTGATTATGTTTTTAATAAAAAAGTTACACATTTTCATTACTGTCCTAAATTTGTAAAACTTTGTTAGCTCTGTGTCCTATACAATGACATATCCACTATAGCATATAAAAATTAAACAGATGAGACAGCCATAGCTAAGCCATCTAAGCCCAAATTTGAGTACAAGGAAAAAAAACATCTTCAAATTCAACACTGCCATTCATTAATATATGCTGATACCGCACTCCCACCAACCCCTATCAGCACATGCCCACCATCTACAGCTTGTGTCTAAACCAATCTCCCATTACCCCACAGTAGTTATGGCCCTAGCTGACACAAACTGACAATGAAATGTATAAAATAAAATTATATATAACTTAGGCACTGAAAACCATTTAACATGTCCTTCAGAGCAAGCTCATTTTAAAGTGCTCTCATCATGGGAGTGTGTGATGTCTTACTACTTCTGCCATCATTGCTACCACTATTTATAGTGCAGTATTTCTAGCATGTAGATGAGCAGACAAAAAAGAAGCCTCCATTTCATCTATATAAGTAATATGTGCATCTATAGTGATGTGATTGTTTGTTAGCTGAGCAGTAATCCCTCTGTTTTGCATCTTTTAAGTTTGTTTGCCGAGAGTTGCAGCCTCTGCCTTTAAAAGTTTATTGATCATTTTGTGAAGCAATTGTAAGTAATAAACCCTTGAAGTTGGGTTCAGTATGACCTCCTTAGCGCATACAATACCAAATTCCAGAGCTTTTGGAAAAGGTATATTGCTTTTTACTTTTTGTTGATAGGGACAGTCCCCTGAAACATTTCTCAGAGATGAAAACTCCCATCATGACGTCATCATGTCTCCCTACCTAAATGAACATATAGGCTGTTATATTTCCATAAATGCATCAGTAGGAGTTTCATACTTTAGGAAGACAAGCTGTCTTCTAGGACTTTCATTTGGAGCATCTTACATGGAAAACTGATGTAAGTAAAGATGCAGTAATGAAATGTCTATGATTGTAAGAAGATGAGTTTGTTCCCTTATCTGTAATACTTTGTAGGTGCATGTAGACTATTGTCAAGTACATGTTATGACATTTATCTGTGGGGGGATGGGGGCATATTGAAAAGAATGAATAAAAGAAATCAAGCAGCACAGATGTAGTCATGATCAACAGTTGTGATTGCAATGAAAAATTCAATATTTTAAATTGCTAGGAACACATCATTGAATTGTCAGGTATTTATTAATATTTATATAGATTAAGGCAAAGGATTAAATGCAAGCTTATGTTAAGAGTAGTGTGTGTATAAATATGAACTGGGGGCTAAAGTTGTTGCAAATTAAGGGCCAGGTTACAGAGATATTTGGGAATTGAATAAAATGATATGCTGAGCAGCTATTTCACACCTCATTCTAAAAGACAAGGCTGTTGAAATTCCCGTTAGGTATAAGCTAGTGGACTGCCAGATTTCTGTGCAAATTCCAAAACAGGAATCAGGCTAATTACACTGAATGAGGTCAGTGTTATATGTTATCAAAGCTGACAACACGGAGAATCCCATTAGAGTCAATTGGCATTCTTCGCAAAGCTTTATGTGGGACTAGGTACTACAGGTGAGACCTGCTGAGAAGCCAGGTTACCTAATGTACCTAGCTATTCATACAGGTGGAGCTGTACTGCAAGCATTGGGATTCTAGGAAAAAAAAATGCTTGTGCCCTCAAGCATGCCTAGCTGTGTATAATGTGAATTGAGATATATTGTGTACACCTTCAGGACCAGATTGCACTGCTGTATTAAAAATAATTTTCAATCCTGTTGGGGCAGTGGTCCTTCTTGGTCATCTCTCTTCTTGGATGGGTTGAATATTGGCATCATGCTTGTGCTGGCTGCCATGCCTGTATTCTTCAGTCTACCCTACAGACAAGCTTATTGCATTGGATGGCCTATTGACCACACACCTCTGTCATAGGTTCATAGGTTCATAGGTTCATAGGTTCATACTAGGCTATCTGCCCTAGGGCATTTATAAGCCTAGCCAGAGTGTGTATGGCTTTCGCCACCCATTTTAAATTAATTTTGCTATGCCTTTTTTCGAGGTTAGTATACTGTGCCTCTCTAACAGTGGCACAGAAGTGATACCCGGGGTAAACCTACGATCTCCCATCCACTCATCAAGGTTCCTCTTGAAGAGAGTCAATGAGGGACTCTGCCTAACCTGGACTGGGATTTTATTCCAGAGTGAAGGGAGCCTCTGGGTTATGAATCTATTCCTCCAGCATGTCCTATTTATTTCAGTGCTGAGGTTCAAGTCCCTCGAGTGCGTAGCTCAATGGGATTTGGATTTTCTGAGGTGCAGCATGTCCATTAATTCCGGGTTGGACATGGCTTTATACATCAGGCACAGATCGCCTCTGAGCAGGTGGTATGCCACTGAGTAGAGCTGGAGTTTCTTTAACCGGGTAGCATACAGCATCTGTTTGAGCCCCTTGATCATCTTGGTGAGGTACTTTTGGGGTCTTTCCAGTTGCTGCAGGTGTCTGGTAAGGTACATCCCAAAAGGGACATTGTACTCAATTATGGGCCTGATGAGGGATGAGTAAAGAGGCATGATGACCTCCCCTGATCTAGATGTGAATCCCTTCATGATTAGGTGGGCTATATAAAATGTTTTTCTAACCACTTTGGCCACATGGTTGTCAAATGAGAGATTGCTATCAACTTGGGTCCCCAGGTCCCTAATTACTTCTTCTGTACTTAATGGATTACCACCTATGTGGTCATTTGTGGGAACTTTGTTTTTGCCAAAGGGGATGACTATACACTTTTTGGCGTTTAGCTTGAGGCCATGGCTCTGGCACCAGTTGTCTGTTTCTATGAGGCCCTTTTGGAGGATGCTTGTGTCAGCTGGAGAGTCTATTATGGCACCCAGTTTGCAGTCATCTGCGAACTTGGTCAGCCACAGTCCTTCCATGTTGGCCTGTACCTCCAAGAAATATATACCAAACAAGAGAAGTCCCAGGACTGAGCCTTGTGGGACGCCACTTGTAACTGGTTTGGAGTCTGACATGGCTCCAGCTATTCTAACCATGTGGGTTCTGTCCTTGAGCCAGTTTGCAACCCATCTAGTGACATAGGGGTTTATATTTAAGCTGGTGAGCTTATCTATAATGCCCGAGTGGGGTATTGTATCGAAGGCTTTTGCGAGGTCCAGGTAGGCTGTGTGGACCACCTTCCCCTCGTCAATGGCCTTGGTGACTGTTTCAAAGAAATCAAACAGGTTTAAGAGGCAGGATCTACCCTTAACAAAGCCGAACTGGGTAGGATCCAGTGTCTGTAGGTCCCCAATATTTTTATTTATAAGGTCCATGATGATCCTTTCCATAGCTTTGCAGACCAAGCTAGTGAGACTTATGGGGCGATAGTTTCCAGGATCCGTTGAGGCACCACCTTTGTGGAGAGGGATCACTGTTGCTGTATGCCACTCTTTGGGTACATATCCTGTAGTAAGGCTGAGATTGAACAGTAGTTTTAGGTTTTGGTTTATCTCTTCTTGGAGTTCATGTAGGATGCAGCCCGGGACACCATCTGGTCCCATTGATGCTGTGTTTTTTGCTTTGGAGAGGGTGGCTCTTACCTGAGCATCTGAGATGTCAGGGGGCAGCACTCTGCTGGGATAGATATTAGCCCCTTTGGTGGGGAGGGGGGGTAGAAGTTTGCGTTGAACCTGTCAGCTAGGATGTTGACAATGTCTGTGGGTTTGGTGTATTTTTTGTCATTTTGGACTAATTCTGAGCATATCTTGGAATTCCCACCCAGGTTCCTAACATAACTAAAGAACGCCTTGTGATTATCCTTAGTGTCCTGTGCAATTTTTATCTCGAAGCTGGCCTTAGACGATTTTATGAGTGCCCATAGTTTTTTGCTAATACTGATCAGAGATGCCTTCCCTTTTTGGGATTTTGCTCTATCATGTAGTAGCTTCCTCCTTCTATTGTATAGTTTGTTTATGGCTGGGGTCCACCAGACAGGACGTCTGCCTTTGAAGGATTGGGTCTTGGTTTTATTTGGGATAGCATGATCCATGCATTCCTGAAGGTGTTCATAGAATGCATTTATAAAGGATTTTGTGGTCTGGGCCGTATTATCCACAGGCCTGGGGGCTTTGAAGGATTCCACCGTATGTCCGTATGTTAAACCTAGTACTGCAGGCATGCTCCAGAAAACAGATAGTGCTGTTATATCACAGAACTTCAAATTGTAGCTGTTTCACTCAAGAGCATTAGACAGACTCAGCAACCTTCCTGAGTCTTCAAGGAAGCTTGTGAAACACTCAGAATAGGTGCAGACTAAAACTCAATGCCAAAAAATTAATTATAGTTCCTATTGGGAAAACTGTTATCCAAGCTATTTACTCCATTGATTAAGAGTTGACCCAGTAGTCAGGGATCTAGGAACATATGTAGACAGAAGTCTGGCCTTTGCCAAAATGTGGCCAAGACAGCAAGAAAATCATTCTATGTCACCCAGCTTGTAACTAAGGGCATGGCATCTATTTCCAAGGAGGTCATACTTCCACACTATACGGCCCTTATCATAACCATCATTGAGTATAATGTCTCTTTTGAAATGTGCTTGACCACACATATACAGTTGGAATGCCCACAAAGGTTCTTTACCAGGAGAATCCAGGGTATAAACACACTGTCCTCTACAGATCTATGCCTGGCATACATGGCATCTTCAGATCCAGCAAAACATATGGCATCAAAACTGTTAGATCCAAGGGTTTAAATTTTGCTTGTGACATAACAAGACATGTCAGCAAGACAGGTATGTGTATCAGAGGGTCTCAGAGGATCCCCATGCTCTGGAACAGGCTCCCCATCCATGTGAAGCACACTCCATCCCTAACCTTAGTTAATCATCACTTTTACTAATGGATGGGAAATTGGAAATTCACCGCAGGTCTGGTCCCTATGTTTCTGATAGACAGAGACAGACAGTAATGTCCAAGCTATGATACCCCTCCACATAACCTCTAGAATCTTCATAACATACCCCTTCCTAATAAAAGCCCATGATACTTAGGGACACAATTGGGCTGGACTGCATGTTTTGGCTTATAAAGGCCCTGGTGGTTGTTACCCTAGTATATACCTACGAACCTGTGAACCTATGAAGGAGTCTCGTTATCTGTTTCTGGTATAGAGATAGACTCCATTTAATTCAATACCAGCAGTGTGTATTATTGAAACGGGCAACATTCAGATCTTGGGATGATGATATCCTGGTAGGGGTGGATTGTACAATTCACTGTAGTGAAACCAAAAAGCCTTTGCCATCCTACACTTACTGCACTGGGCTTCTAGAATCTGCCCTGTGTTTTACAATAGTTACTAATAGATTAGTTAATCATTGCCATTAAATAATACTAACAATCTTCTGTTTACTAGCTGTAATATACTAGTTAATGATCACACCTTCATAACTCAAGAATTTATGCAAAATGTTGTCATCATAAATTGAAATTTTCTGGAAGCAGCTGTTTTGTTTTGTTTCTCATTTGAATGCACGTTTATTTTTCTGTTCCAATATAATGTAGATATTTGAGTTGGGAGAAAAGCACTGTGCAAATAAATCTTATGAAAAGAATATATATCCTCTAGATTTCTGACCATGTATTTATCTTTCTGTACATGTACAAGACTGTTATTTATTAAATATAATGTAATTCCCACACTTGATTTCTTGAGCAGCCTGCATGTTGACCCAAATTAAATTCTCCCTTATGACAGCATTGCATGTGGTAGATACCTTTATGTTCTCAACAGGTGTGAGTAGCTGCTTCAATGCCATTGTATTCACCTTTAAAGAGAAAGAAAATAATGTCAATATTCACTGTTTGAAATGGAATATATATACAGCAGTAATACGTACATACAAATATTTCAAGCACAGGCATTAATGCCTTTCTAGCCTGCCAATATACCAGAACTGTTGTTTCCATATTAAGTGTCCAGGCTGTTCTTAAAAGGTAAATAGATAGATAGATAGATAGATAGATAGATAGAAAGATAGATAGATAGATAGATAGATAGATAGATAGATAGATAGATGCATTTATATATAGAGAGACAGTTATAGATAGAGCGATAGAGATATTTAGACAGAGATATAGATAGTTAAACAGATAGAGAGAGAGAGATGGATAAATAGATAGATATACAGATAGATAGATAGATAGATAGATAGATAGATAGATAGATAGATACATACATAGATAGATACATAGATAGACAGAAATATTTAGATAGATGGATAGATAACCCGATAGACAGACAGATAAAGATACAGATAAATAGAGAGACAGAACAGATAGATAGATAGATAGATAGATAGATAGATAGATAGGCAGACAGAGACAGAGATATTTAGACAGAGATGATAATGTGATATCTAGATAAATAGATAAATCTATAATGAGATAGATATAGATAGATAGATAGATAGATAGATAGATAGATAGATAGATAGATAGATAGATAAAAAGATAGCTAAACCCTTATTCACATTCTGAGACTGTGCCACCTTGGAGAAAGAGCAAGGCATATGATAAATAACTTAATGTACATTGTACAATAAGCTCCAAAACGCTTTCATCAAATAAATTCTGGAGTGAAATAGCAAAGATCTCATACATAGAATGCTGTAAATCCATCCACATGCCAAAACATTAAAAAAATTCTGAACTCTGATAACCACAATAGTAATTCCATAAATTTCAAACCTTACTAACCTGACACATATCCTGGTCTATAATTACCCCCTCTCTTTCAACTCTCTTAAATTTAGTTTTTAATCTATACCAGCAATTTCACAAATTCATAACCCTGCTATACTGCTGCAGACACCACTCAGTTTTTTCCCCGTCCCTTACACATTTCCTTATTATGAGTATTACAATAATCTCCCTGTCCCTTACACATTTCCTTATTATGAGTATTACAATAATCTCCCTGTCCCTTACACATCTCCTTATTATGAGTATTACAATAATCTCCCTGTCCCTTACACATCTCCTTATTATGAGTATTACAATAATCTCCCTGTCCCTTACACATCTCCTTATTATGAGCATTACAATAATCTCCCTGTCCCTTACACATTTCCTTATTATGAGTATTACAATAATCTCCCTGTCCCTTACACATCTCCTTATTATGAGTATTACAATAATCTCCCTGTCCCTTACACATCTCCTTATTATGAGTATTACAATAATCTCCCTGTCCCTTACACATCTCCTTATTATGAGCATTACAATAATTCCCCATTTCTGAGACATCTATTACTTATGATTATTACTAGCTCTCACCCTTTCTAATCCACATCTCATAATATTAGCTTTCAACCACCACATCTTCATTGCTGATACACAGCATAATTGATAATAACAATAACTTTTCCACCCCCTCCTTCCCCAGTTTACCATGAGAGCATATATTTTTTAAAACACACCCTTATTGAATTATCACTTGTGACACAGGCAAATTTACATTTATAAAAACATAATCAAACTGTATTAACACATTAAAAATCAAACATTATACTTCCCATGTATTGTTGTATATCATATATCCTAAGCAACATTACATAAATTATTCAATTCTTACCCCCTTTTTTAAGCAAGAAACATCTTTATTAAACCAACACTTATGACATAAGCAATCATACATTTATATAAATGAAAACAAACCACACCACCTGAAAATTATATATACCAATGCCAATATCACACTACAGTTGGGAAATAGCAAATTTCCCAATACCCACTGTAGCACAATCTCATTCATAACTAAAAACAGCCAGCTTGTGCAATCAACTGCTTTTCATTCACACAAGCCAGATGCCTTTCCTTTCAATAAATAGAGCATTTGACTACTCAGATGCAAACTCTTACCACACATTACCCCATATCCATAAATGCCCCTCCAACAGTCAGCAACAGTACCAACAGCACTGCCATACCCTCTTTATTTTGCTCTCAGAAAATCTCCTCAAAGTCACTCTGTAAACTGCTTTAAAAACTTGACCAAAGGCCAAACCAATCAACAGTAGTATACACAGCATTCCTAGAAATGGTTGCTACACCTCCTCCAAACTCCCCGCATCTTCAACCAGTTCCTCACATGTGGTATTATTTCACCTCAGTTCAAGCACTCATTTATAATCTCCATTCCCAAAAAATCCACACCCTCCTCGGCCCAAACATATGTCTAATATCCACTATGTAGTATTTAAAAAAATAATATGCAGATAAATTCTTGTGCACCTAAATCAATATGAGCTGACTCAACATGGCGTCTACAACCGCTGTAATACTCTTATTTCAGTATACACTGTTACAGACAGAATTTTCTCAGAAATGAAAAAGGGAGGCTAACTGGAGCTGTCTTGCTATACCCAGACATTTGAAATTTTTAATCACGAAATTTTAGTAATAAAGCTTCTCAGTTTAGGCTTTGGGCACAATACCATATACTGGTTCAACTGCAGTGGTGGTGCTCCGGTAGCGTTGTCGCCTCATAGTAAGATGTTGTCCTGTTCGATTCATAGCTAAAGCGTCTTCTGTGTGGAGACATGCGTGAATGGGCATACCTTCATTGAAGGTCGTTCGTCAGGGCTGGCAACTCGGTACGTAAAAATCTACTGCCAATCATTAGCAGACCGGAGTTCCGCTGTGGTGACCCCTAACCGGGAAAAGCTGAAAGATAACAACAACAACCATATACTGGTTCAACAAGTGTCTCAGTCTTAAAGAACCTTTATCATACAGGAATGCATAAACATTTCTGAAGGAGGCTACTTTTCTTCGGGTGTGCCTCTGGAATCTGTGTTTGGCCAAATGCTATTCTTATAATTCATTAATGACATCAACACAATAGCACTCTGCACCAGCCTCACCTTTTATGCAGGTGATATAAACACAATAGCACCCTACACTAAACTCACCCTTTATGCAGCTGATATTAAACTATACTGAGCTGGTCCCACTTCCAGGATGTTACAGAACCATTTGCAAGGAGACTGAAATAGTCTATATCACTTGCTGGCAATTATCTCACAGTTAATGCAAACTAAAGTGCTGCTCTACTCTTTGCAACCCCAAGAAAACTATCCAAAAATAGTCCCCTAAACTAACACTTCCCAAACAAACCAAAAACTCTCATGCAGCAATCCAAACGCCTAAGACTACTACTTGAACCTAATTTCAAACTGAAAAAACATGCTGGGAACATAACAAACACATGACTAAAGGCTTTCTGTGCAGTGTCAAACCACCTCACCTCACAAGCTTGGAAAGCTATAGGAAAACATGTTCATGTACCAACAACAGAGTATGTTCTGGCAATAGCCTCCCTGTAGTTCTTAGCTGATACCCAGAAAATTCAAATCCCATTTAATGTTATTTTTAGTTTTGTAAATCTCTAACACTGGTTTGAACACCACTGCCTTTTTCTTTAAGAAGCAAATGTATTACTCATCACAGCTTGAGCTATACTTCTATCTATTCGTGCATTCAAAAGCCATTGCCTCTCTGCTCTCTGAATAACAAACTGCCAATAAAAACTTCCTTTACTGTTCTTTATGCTGTAGAAAATCCTACTCTAAATTTACAAAAATCCAGGCTTAGCTCAGCTACATGTGAGTAAAGCTTCTTGAAGATATTACCCGCCAAATGGAACTCCCTCAGAAATCAGGAAAATGATTCAGTATAAGCAATTTTGGAAAAAAAAAAAAAACTTCTTCAGGTACAGGAATAACACAGATGCTCTTGCATCACAGACAATGCTTACCTGGAATTGGCCCTCCAAGCCACTAGGGAAAACAAACTGTTTATAGATGGGCGATCTTCAGCTGAACTTGATACTCTCCTTCAGAAAACACATATATCAATCTACCAGTTACTCCTAAATATATATATATATATATATATATATATATATATATGTATATATAATATTTATATATATATATATATATATATAATATTTATATATATATATAAAATATATATATATATATATATATATATATGGAATGATTCCATATAGTCAAACATTCATAATATTGAACATCTTTATAGGTTCATAGGTTCATAGGTGTGTACTAGGCTAATGGCCCTGGGGCTTTTACAAGCCTAGCCATAAAATTACCCTACCATCATGCCACCCAACCTTAGTTCCCAATGCCTCTGTCGAGTAGAGCCACTGGAGTTATCCCTGGGGTGAATTTTTTATTTCCCATCCACTCATTGAGATTTCTCTTGAAGAGGTCCAGCGAGGTGCTCTACTTGACATGTATGGGAAGTATATTCCATAGCATGGGCAGTCTCTGGGTTATGACCCTGTCCCTCCAGTACATTCTGTTGATTGTGGTAATAAGGTTGAGGTCTCTGGACCATGTGGTGCTGAGGGACTAGGATTTCTTTAGCTGCAGCATTTTTGACAGAGCTGGGTCAGACATGGCTTTGTAAGTCAAGCAGACATTGGCACTAAGTAGGCGATATGAAACAGAATAGTTGTAGTTTTTGGGCTAGTGTATTGGTACATGAGTAGTTGATGCCAACAGAAGTGATTCAATAATCATCCTATATGGACAGGTGTTTGAGGCCTAGGATCCTCTTTGTGAGGTACTTTTGTGGCCTCTCCAATTGTTGCAGGTGTCTAGTGAGGTACATGCCAAATGGGGTATTGTACTCGATGATTGGCCTAATGAGGGAAGAGTAGATGGAGGCAATGACCTCTTTCTTCCTGGATGCAAAACCCTTAGTAATGAGATGTGCCACATAGAATGACTTTCTGACCACAGTGGCAATGTGCTGATCAAAAGAGAGGTTGATGTCAACCTGTGTTCCCAGATCTCATAATGCCTTCTGTGTTCAACAGACTACCATCGATGTGGTAATTAATGGGAACTGGGTTTTTCCCAAAGGGGACAAAGACACATTTTTTGGCATTGAGGTTAAGACCATGGTTCTGACAGCAGTCGTTGGTCTCAGTGAGGCCATTCTTTAGGATGTCAACATCACCTGGGGAGTTAATAATAGCTCTCAACTTACAATCATCTGCAAACTTTGTCAGCCAGAGTCCCTTTGTGTTGGCCTGGACTTCAGAGAAATAGATACCAAACAGGAGAGGACCCAGGACTGAACCCTTTGTGACTCCACTCATGACTAGTCAGCAGTCTGACTTGGAGTCAGCTACTTTCACACTGTGGGTTCTATCTGTGAGCCAGTTTGCAACCCACCTTGTGATATAGGGGTTGATGCCTAGCTTAATGAGTATTTCTATGATTCCTGAGTGGGGAATGGTATCAAAAGCCTTGGCCAGATCAAGGTAGGCTGTATGAACCACCTGGCCTTCATCCACAGCTCTGGCGACTGACTCAAAGAAGTTGACAAAGTTTGGCAGACATGATCTACCTTTCACAAAACCAAACTGTGTGCGATCCAGAGTTTGGAGATTCCCCATATCCTTGTTTATTAGGCCCATGATGATGTATTCCATAGCTTTGCATATCAGACTCACCAGGCTAAGTCAGATAGTTTCCAGGGTCTGTAGTCACTCCTCCTTTGTGGAGAGGGATGACTGTAGCAATGCACCATTTGGTAGGGAGAAAGCCTGAGGTGAGGCTGTGATTAAACAGGGCACACAGGTGAGGTGCCATTTCACTCTGTAGTTCATGTTGAACACAGCCAGGGATATTGTCAGGTCCCATAGAAGCTATATTCTTGGCCTTGGACAGTGCTGGTTTAATCTGTGCAGCAGTAATACTGGGTGCCTGGCAATCTACTGGTATTGTGATTGGTCCTTTTGGGAGGAGAGAGGGTTAAAGTTGGCACTCAGCCTGTATTTTGGCAATATCTGTTGGCTCAGAATAGGAAGTACCATTGTGCGGTATCTCAGAGCAAATCAGGATATTGCCGTGGAGATTCTTTACATAACTATAGAAGGCCTTGTGGTTGTCTTTACTATCTGCTGCAATTCTGTTGTCATAGGTAGCTTTAGAGGATTTTATGAGAGATCCCAAATTTTTGTTGAGGCTGATAAGGGAGTTTTTCCAGTCTTGGGACTTCACCATATTCTGCATCAGTTTCCTCCTTCTGTTGTAGAGTTTGCTTATGGCAGGGGACCAGCAGATTGACTTCTTTTTTTTGGAGTTGAGTGTCTTGGTTCTATTGGGTATAGTAAGATCCAGGCATTTGTGCACGTGTTCATATAGTCCATTGATGTATGATTCAGTGGTCATGCAACTATTCTCCATTTGCATGGGTGCCGTGAAGTTAGCCACCTCTGTTTTTAGGAGCCCAAAGTTAGCTTTGGAGAAGTTTTTCATGGTGGTTACCTTTGCGGGGGGGGGGGGGGTGGATTTCCAAGGTGATTAGTTTGTGGTCAGGTCAAACCAGGAAGGAGCTGACTATTGGTCTGGAGCAATGGTCGCCCACGTTAGTAATGACCAGGTCAAGGATGTTGCTACCTCTAGTCGGGGTAAGAATGAGCTGGTCCAGGCCACTGGAACTAATGAATTCCAGGAAACGTTGGGCAAGTGTATTGGTACATGAGTAGTTAATGCCAACAGAAGTGATTCAATAATCATTTGATCCCTTCTGTCAGCATTACTTTGGACGTGTGAGGAACAGCGGGGAGTGAGAATTTGCCCTTTACTCAATGCTGCGTGATCTTGAAGTCAGATATATATATAAATATATGCACCCCCCCACTTAAATATACTAACTCCAAGGTCACACTACACAGACAAACACACGAAAACACCCCAATACAAGCTACATTCCCCTCGCACACACACATTACAGTCACAAAACAAACTGACACACACTAAAGCCCCTAACCAAAACCCTTAAACATAAATACTTACCTGAACTTCCAGCTATCCATTCACAAACCAAATATATATATATATATATATATATAGAGAGAGAGAGAGAGAGAGAGAGAGAGAGAGAAGCATAAAGATATGTATTTTTTCTTTCTTTTCTCTTTGTCTTAAACATCTATAACATTGGGCTCAAATGACCGTAAAATAATTTTTTCCTGTGGATTGCTATCTAATGTATCATGTCCATTAACTTTGTTAAAGAGATGCTTTGTACCCTGAAGTGAATTGTCAGTGTAAAAAATATATACTGTGTCCGAATATGTTAATCTGTTAATGTTCTTATTCCTAGGTCATGGCTAAAAAATGGGGCAACCAACTAGCCCACCTAGCCAATTAAGTTAAACAAATAAGTAAATAAGGAAATAAATAATGTATGTTTTAAACCTGCAGTAACTTGTGGCAAAGAAATCTCTAATTAAGATCAGTTACTGGATTCTGCTTCAGAAATAACTGCTATATATAAAATACATAGAGTAAAAACTTCATCTCTACTGGTTTTCAATGAGAATACAGCATTGATCAACTGTCAGAAGATCAGTAGCATAAACCTGAACTGGAATTCAAATAGTAACAGTCAAACAACCCCACCTACAACTGTAACATTTTGATCAACCATTAACCACAAAGCACAGACAAAATACATCTATGAAAACCACCATAATAAAATAACTTCCCACTACCTTCCTGCTAGAAAACCACAAGACTAAAACTTTATGTACAAATCATACACCACAGACATTATAAACATGACAAGATTAGTGACTGTTGTAACAAACATGTTCAGAGACCCGAAACCAAAGGAAATTAGACAATAGCAAGTTGAAGAAAAACTCCTAATACAGTTGGCAATGTCCATCTGAAGTATGACCAAAGAAAACACATATTTACTGGTCTCGACATATAAAACTGATGCACATTTTTCCAGTTGAGCTATGTGGTGGCTACCTAATTTTCAGAATAGGAAATATAAAAGGTAACATGAAGCAGGCAATGCAGTGACTTTTATTCCTGAGAAATAATTGATGTAGGGTAACAGAACATTTAGTGTCAACTTCAGTTTTGTAATTTTTAAAAAGATCTTTTGTGAGTGGACCTTACTGACATGAATAGACATATATTATCTGCAGCTTCCTTTGGCAGCATACCACACTGCGATTGCTGCACATAGTATTGTTGCTGTATCCTCTGGGAATCGGTCTGGATGCATTTGGATATCGTGGGTATGTAGTGCAATCAGTGCAGGAATGAGTAAAGAAGTCTACATGTATGTTCATCTGCGGCAGATATCTACTCATGGTCCAAACTGAATAAAGTTGTAGTGCCTACAGCCCTACTCCCCACTGCTAGTACCACCTTCAGGAAGTGGATTTGCATTGGTTGTTGACATCATTCAGGACTCCAATTCCTGGGTAACTTACTATTGAAACTCAAAACACTGATAGCTTCAAGCAGCACTCTTGTAGTACAGAAGTGTGCTGATGGCTATTGTTTTGATAATAAGACCAAGTGGCCTTAGAGGGTGATAACTGCTGTGAGATTCTTATATGACTGCACTTTTTGCTATGGGGTTTGTAGTTCAAGGGATGGCACCCGTAGATTTGCAGATTTTCTCATAGTTGACAATATAGTTTGTTTTATCATGTAAAAAACATCAATCACTAAAGCCAAATTCAACACAAGTTTTCCTGAATTGACAGAGCAGTTGCCAAAAGAAAAAAAGATACGTAGGTGTTATGTGAGTTGTAACTCACGTCACCAAATAGTTGCATTCCAACACAATGCTCTTAACATTTTATTGCATATTATTCAGAATATACAGACATAGTTTAAATATCCATGCATTCATAAAAACACTGTAAATAAACAACATGAAAATAATTTCACACCTGGCAAGGAAGATATAGCAGGGTTTTTTTTTGCCAGCTACCACCCAGGTCTTTTTTTCTTACAAATGACTCTCCCACTCCCTCCCGTAGTAAACATCTCTGTCAATGTCTTACTTATATTTTTGCTTGCTTGCTACTACACAAATAGATTTCTATTAATCCAGTACTGTGGACATTTTTTTTGTCTTTTGGTATTAATCATCCCCTACTCCTTGTATTTACCTTACATCTTTCTATAATTTGTTTTAATTTTCTTTTTTCCCCAGTGTTAAGCCAAACCTTTGCTGCATAATTTGTCATTTTTCTGAATCTTTAGGGTTCAGTTCCTCCTTCACTTGTTCCTTGCACAGTCCAATTCTTCACATCCGTTGTGATGGTTAAAACTTCTACTCTTTCTTCCCTCAGTCATGTTTATTAAGACCCCCCCCCTTACCATTCACTGTGTTCCACCTATCCCAAATCTTCTGCACTTCTTTACACCCCACCACATATGTAACTGATCTGCTTCTCTTTGCCCACATCTCCATTAATTACGGCCAGGTCACAACCCTACTTTTTGGACTCTCACTGGAGTTCTTTATCACCTAAGTGTCTTCCGTAAAACTTAACCAAGGTTTGTCATATCTTTTCCAACCACCATTTGGGACTATACATAGCACTAAGTGAGAACTTCTCAAATACTTAAAATTGGCAAGCATGGAATTCAGGAAAGATGTCTGGATAAGGATTTGTTCAATGTAAGAAAAAAAAGATCTCTGTATCCATTAGTAATTGGAGTGTTTAGTAGATAATGACAAATAGACATAAAGATACATAGAAATAGATACATACATAAATAAGTATATACATGGGATACATAGATATAGAGAGAGCTAGAGACAGAAATAAAGATAGAATGATGAGTGATACATAGAAAGATAGATAGATAGATAGATAGATAGATAGATAGATAGATAGATAGATAGAGAATTATGGAGAATCATTTCCTTCTACGATGCAGCTGCCTGCAAGATTGAAATGGGAAATAATCAGATACTAAAAGTTATATAGAAATGGGGCCAATCTTCTTCTTCTTCTTGTTCTTTTGGCTGCTCCCATTAGGGGTCACCACAGCAGATCAACTGTTTCCATTTCTTCCTGTCCTCTGCATCTTGCTCTGTCACACCAACCACCTGCATGTCCTCTCTCACCACATCCATAAACCTTATCTTAGGCCTTCCTCTTTTCCTGTTACCTGGCAGCTTCATCCTTAGCATCTTTTTCCCAATATAATCTGCATCCCTCCTCAGCACATGTCCAAACCAATGTAATCTTGCCTCTCTGGCTATGTCTCCAAACCTTCCAACCAGGGCTGACCCTCTAATATATTTATTCCTAATCCTGTCCATCCTCATCACACCCAGTGCAAATCTTAACATCTTCAACTCTGCCACGTCAAGCTCTGACTCCTGCCCTTTTGTCAGTGCCACTGTCTCCAACCCATATAACATAGCTGGTCTCACTACCCTCTTGTAGACCTTATCTTTCACTCTTACTGGTACTCGTCTGTCACAAATCACTCCTGACACTCTTTTCCACCCACTCCATCCTGCCTGTACTCTCGTCTTCATATTTCTTCCACACTCACCATTACTCTGAACTGCTGATCCCAAGTACTTAAACTCATCCACCTTCGCCACCTCTACTCCCTGCATCCTCACCATTTCTCTGTCCTCCCTCTCATTCACACACATATATTCTGTCTTAGTCCTGCTGACCTTCATTCCTCTTCTCTCTAGAGCATATCTCCACCTCTCCAGGGTCTCCTCCACCTGTTCCCTACTCTTACTACAGATCACAATGTCATCTGCAAACATCATAGTCCACGGAGACTCCTGTCTGAGCTCGTCTGTCAACCTGTCCATCACCATTGCAAATAAGAAAGGGCTCAGAGCTGATCCTTGATGTAATCCCACCTCCACCTTAAACGCATCAGTCACTCCCACCGCAGACCTCACCGCTGTCACACTACCCTCGTACATATCCTGTACCACTCTTACATACTTTTCTGACACTCCCAACTTCCTCATACAATACCACAACTCCTCTCTAGGCACCCTGTCATATGCTTTCTCTAAATCCACAAAGACACAATGCAACTCCTTCTGACCTATAGAAATGGAGCCAATACTGCACATTTAATAGCACATATACCTCTGAAATGAAATTAGATAGTCTGTTTCAGTTTCAGCAGTAATTATGTTTTACTTTGAGAAACTTCATTTTACTCCTGATGTTGGCATCTCTTTGTACTATGCGTACTTGTGTCTATGCAACAATGGAAATTAAATTAGGATTTCATCAAAGGGTAATACAAAGTTAATAACATGCAAATCTTTGAGCACTGATTCGGTTTTGGATTTTACACAGGTGCAGCCAATCTTGGATCCCAAATTTGCAACCACATTCCATCATGTAGCACTAGCTCAAATACTCAGAATTTCATCCCACAGGTACTTGAGCTCAAGAGCAATACAAGGAAATGCAACGCTTTGTAAAATCTGCTTTCTTGCAGCGCGTGATCTCACCTGCATCTTCAGTGTGGGGCAACAAGCCACTGCAGCTGCAACTTTATTATTCTTATTTCAAGGTCATGCTCTTTGGAACAAAAAGTAGTAACTGAGAGAGTAAAATCTTATGTTAGCCTTTCTCCTGGAGATCAGACCACCTACAAAAAAGATGCAAACAATCTCATAACCGTGGTCATATTTGTATGAGCTCTCACGCTTAGGTGATACATGTTAGGATAATTCAAATAAGTGCCTGTAAGTCCTTTAATATAATAGACCCCTTATATTTTGCTTTAACTCTTGCTTAATAAAAATTATACAATGATGACTCATTTGTATTCAAAAACGAGCATATATCAATAGAATAAAGTCTGGTCACTAAAGTATCATTGAGTCTCTGGACTTTATATTGGAATACGCTCAGGGATAGTGCAAAACAGAAGAAAAAATAAGCACGTTCTCAAAAATTAAGAAACAGATACATACCTGATTTCCCTTCTATTTCTGCTCTGTTCCTTGCAAAATGGCAGACAAAAAACAGCAACAGAGATTCTCTTTCCTCGATTGCTTCTCCTGAACTGTATTGATGCACTGTGCAAGTGTGGGGACGTACATCAATAAGCAAGAAAGAAGCCAGAGGAACACTACAGCACCATTATACAAAGACAGTTGGGTTAGTTTAATCACCCGAGTTTCACTCTAATGATCAAACCATGTTAACCGTGGGTAAATCCTGATATACCCACAACCACTCATGGGTTATTGCTTAATTAAATTTCTTAAGAAACTTATGTATTTTTAATGCAATCCTGAAAGTAAATAATGAAACATGGTGTACTAACACAGTGAAAGGTAATAATGATGCACTTTTAGCAGAAATGTAGACATATTTTGACATTTTAACATACCTTTCCAAGAATAAAATAGAAGCGCATTTTACCAAAGCATTCTTTGTTATTTTCTACATCAGCTCAAGAATGTCAAGACCTTCCTAGGAGTAGGCACATCTCCTCAAAACCTTATTTGTAGATACCTAAGTCTTTTGCTTCCAGTTCCTATCTACCTTTGCAAGTTCCCCATCCAATTAGTCTCTTCATGTTCTCTGATACAGCAGATAGATAGTTTACATGTAATATTACACCTTTCGAATGATTGTTAGGATAACTAAATTCTAAACTTCTAAATCAATATAGACAAGATGATAAGGTTTGTATTTTGCTTATAACTGTGATGAATAAATGAGGAATAAATGTTATATGGAATAAGCTGTGATATGTAAATAGAAAAGCTATGTTATAATTCCTAGATAGCAGTTAATATACTCACTGACAATGCCTACCAGTGCAACCAGCACTATTAAAGCCAAACCATTTTGATTCATAATGACATTTTCTTTTTCTTGTTTTTCGATTCTTCCTTTAGTAGAGACTCTGTTCTCTGTCACACAGGATGTTAATGCAATTGTTATGTACTGCTAAAATAAGCAACCATTGTATTACTCTAAAGAAAGTGTTTTGATAAATCCTAAATATTAATTATAACCATATAGAATAAAAGTGATGCAGTGCCTGCATACAGTATAAACATTTAATTATAATTAAATATTACTTTCTTTCTAAATTAATGACTCAGTAATGTTACAAAGTAACACATTTTGCATTAAATGAAACTGTCCAAATCCTTAAATCAGGTATTCTGCACCATATGTTGCTCTCACTAAATACTTTAAGGTAACTAAATTAATTAATTTTCACAGTATATGTAGATAAATTGCCAGCGTTTATTAATTAGTGTAACACATTCTAGCAACCCCTCTCTTCTCTCTTCCATTTAATGGAACAGGCTTGCCATGTGTTTGTTCAAAGTGATGGCTTGTTACATAATAAGTGTCATTCTAGTCACTTGACCCTTATGATGTAAACTGGGATCATGTAACTATTGACATGCCTTCCTGTGAGGCAGTGGGTATTACAGTCTTCAAGTGCAAACTTAGTTAAAAAGAGCTAATTCCATTTCTTTACTTTATTTATTTATTAAGTTTGTTAACTGGGAGAGTGGACTGATCCCTTTGGGACCATTTCAGCCACATCTTGGAAAGATATAGATGAACCTAGCAACAGTGACATTAAGCAACAGTTAAAATAAATACAAGCAATGAGGATGAGTAACTTCACTGAGTTTTACAGAAGACATTATAAAGGCGATGCATATAATCTCTCACCAATACACAGAGGTATGGCATATTTAATGATTGAAAGATGATATTCCTTGTACCTATGCAGCTCTATACTGTACACAAAAAAGGAGTAAAACTTTGAATCCGTCATAGTATTTACAAATGTAAAGGCAGATGATTATACATTGGACATGTAAAGCTGGTTACAAAATGCAGAATTTTTTCTGTTGTTGCAGGATGTAATTCATTCATTCAATTCATGTAATTCGGGATTCATTGTAGCACAACAGGACAAAGATGTAACTGTGCATTTCATTTGTAAAGCATAACTGTATTAATTTACCTGATGACAAACATATAACTAATTAGAATGATAATCAATGTTTTATATATACATAGATTGTGTGTGTGTGTGTGTGTGTGTGTGTGTGTGTGTGTGTGTGTGTGTGTGTATATGTGTGTGTGTGTGTGTGTGTGTGTGTGTATGTGTGTGTGTTATTTACATGCCTTCAGGCTAAACAATGAATTCATGAGGAAAGGTTGTTACTGTTGAGGAACATGGCATTATAAAACCAGTGACCTGGTGACAGGTGGTGGAGAGGGCTTTGAGAGTGACAGAAGTAGACCGGCTTAAGGTAGCATTGTGAGCAATGAACAGTGAGCTCAGTATGACAAATCAGGTTCCAACAGTAATGCTAAGAAGGTACAGTTCTTAACTAGCATTATTCTGTATCTCATTATGTGGCTGACGTCAGAGCTGGAAGTCTAGTGTAGCATACTGGTTAAGAGAGAAATGTTTTAAGTAGAATGTAGAAACAGGTGTGACTGAGTGATCAATGTACATACTATTCAGCAGAAACAGGTGTTTCTGAGTGATCAATGTACATATTATGCAGCTTGCAGGTGGAGTCAGATCACTGACTAGCTAATAGCAGTGGGAAGCTGCCTGCTTACTGTATGGTCAGGTTTGATTAAGCATGAAATGGAGGGACCTGGTATCCTCATCAGTGACAGGTCAGGGGAATAGGTCAGCAGTAGCTCCATCAATAATGCGAGTAGAACAGAAGAGGGAGGCACATAACACTGATCACATGCACATTTCCTAAGAGGATAGTAAAACTGTGGTAGATAACTGACTGGGGAGGGATATGGATTCCTTTTACAGCTACAAGTGTCTGAGCAAGAATTAGCTGTCATTTCTATAAAAAGGTTCACATTTTCAAATTCAAAGAGTTGTGAAAGTATGTGCACAGTCCTTGATGGAAGGAAAACGAGTATTCCTTTTTTTTCTGAGGTAAGAGTAGCTCATGATTAGATACAAGGGGTGAAGAGGTATATACTCCCACATAAGGGATATGATGGCTTGCACAATACATTAAACCAAGTCTTGTATTTTGTTGTTTCATAATATTACTTGTATTTATGTGTTTTAATGATAACACACTGCTTTTTCATGACCCATGCTTTCAGAAACTTATACTCAAGGACATGTGCATTGAAAGGAACCTTTGTATACCCTTAATTCATATGATCTTGCATCACATTAGCTCAGCCATGACATAATTACATAATGTGTGCACTAGAGATTAACTTATCAGCAAATGTGACACAAATAAAGTATTGTTTCTGAGGAGCAAGTTCCTTGCATCCCCAGATCAAGGAGACTTCATCATTCTGATATCCCACTTGATTTATCATTCTCATTTCCAGGTTACCGCATCTCAAAAAAAATGCATTAATGTATAGGTAACATAACACCTGTCTTTCTTATTCTCTGAGACAGGATCCATGCATCACCAACAGCTCACTTAAAATGTGAGGGTAGTGACCTTGCTTTGGTATGAAGCAAACAATGAAAAACTGCATGATTAAATGCAACTCAGGTTTGTATGATCCGAGTATGTGACTGTAAGCTGTATTCAGAGCTTTGTGTTCAGAAATACTTTACCTGGCTGTGATTGGTACATCAATGTACACTTCAAACTCAGATAAGCAGAAGAGCAAAGACTCACTCATCAGTTGGCCATAAACCTTTCTCTATATATCCATCATTCATAACTACAAAACTCATATCTCCTCCACCTCTCCTCTTCCAAACCATCTAGTCTTCTCAACATTAGAGATGTCATACTATTGACAGAGAAGGCTCCAGTGCACAATCCCCACTGGTCGTATTCTACTTACACTCCTTTCTATCTCCCAAATACATATCCAAACTTCTTCTGTTAGACATATATCACTCTTCTTTATCCCCTAATTTCATACCTATTTATAGCACCTCTTCCCCAGAGATTTACAGATAAGCCCTGGCTGACCTTTGCTTACCATTCTCCATCCCTTTTTCTCATCCTGATCCCCTTTTATCTTCATTCTGCCTATCCCCATGCTTTCCGTTCACAAGTTTCTTGATCCTTGCAATAACCTTTCTTTACCCTAGCCAGCCCCCAATAACCTGATGTTTCCCTTTCTTCTATATGAATTCCAAAATGACTTTTCCCTTTCACTGTCTCAGGAGGTCCCGAGCCCTCTTCAAAACTTGCTTTACCCACCTTTCCAAAATACCCATCACTTCAAGAGGGTCTCCTCCTCTACAACCCTCTTAAAGCCAAATCCTTCTCATCTTTTCCATCAGACATCTTACCCATATATGAACTAATAATTTTGTTCATATCCTTCACCACCCTTCCATGGACAACAGGATATCCACCCAGAATTCTCTCCTTCCAATGCACACATTTCAGATCTTTCTGTTCATTTCTTATAATTCATTGTACTATATTGACTGTTGTAATATACTTTCTGAAATGTAGTATTCTCCATCTTTCATGCATTCCTTTGCAATTCAGACTCTACTCCTCTAGCCCTCCTACACACAAAACTATTGCAGTTTTCTATAAAAATCTTTTCCACTGTCAAATCCTTTGAAGGATATGCTGATATGCCTAGGTATATATACATATGTATATATATATATATATATATATATATATATATATATATATATATATGTATATATATATGTGTATGTATATATATATATATATATATATATATATATATATATATATATATATATATATACATTTCTTATCACTGTAGGCAAAACCATGCACCTTATAACTTCCACTGTGCTTCTTAATGTAAATGTCCTATCTGAATATCTGTCCAAAAGACTCCTTATTTACAGTTATACCGGCTTTGCAATTTCTCTCTCTCTAGCCTCATGTACTATTTTAATACCCAGTCCTAAATATTTGTCCCATCCCTTTATCAAGGATAGCTCCCCCCTTTTCCCATTTTCTGACATTTTCCCACATTAACAAATTCTGCAGCTAAAAGCAGAATGCTGATTCCCTCCCAAGTCCTCTATTTATCTCTGACTTCCCCAAACATTTCTCTGTTCATGGGTCTACTAGATTGCTTGATTCATTCCTAGAAAATGCAAACTCTTTCACTGATCCTCTTTTAATTTTTGATGTGTCTACCAAGTCAAGTCCATTCATCCCTTCCTTTATCATTTTACCTGAAAAACTAGACATTCACACTTCTAGAAATATCATATAACTGTCAATAAAATGTGTATTCCACTTTCATACTAAGTAAGCACTACATCCACCTACCACCCCTGTGAATATCCACTTCCCTTAAGACATAGCACTCCCTTATACTGTTCTAGCATGTCGAGTGGTAGATTACTGGCGTCCTCTCCAGTTCAGCTGGTTAATCTGGGTATCTTGAGACAATGCTACAATTGTCTCATGTACACAGACAACCCTCTCCTCCTCCCAACAAACACAAATACATGTGAGAGATGCAACTATATAGCCAAACTAGAGGCTGAACTCTCTCAACTCAGGGATGGCATGACCAGACAGGAGGAGATGGTAACTACACACACAACAAACCCAGTCCCACATAGACCTACCACAACTGCAAACCAAACATATAAAAACACAAAGACATACTCGGAGTCTCTAATAAAAAAACTTACCAAAACAACAGAGGCTCCCAAAGCAGACATCCAAAAATCCACCACCTCAAAACAAAACACATGCAACACATACTTCAATAAATCAGTGTGTCAATCAATCACAGCCCTTAAGGCCAAACACCATGCCTGATACACTAGTAATAGGTGACTCTATAGTAAGACACACTGATGTCCCGCTTACCAGGCTGAACAAGGAGAGGGTGACTGTGAGCTGCCTATCGGGAGTTAGGATCCGCCACATAACACACGCACTCAAGTCACTCCAAAGCAAGTACAAATATGACTCCGTCATTGTCCATGCTGGCGTGAATGACCTGAGGCATTACCTACCTGGACTACATGAAAAGAGACATAGAGGAGCTCTCTGATTATGTAGCCCAGGCTGGTATGACCCTGACCCTGAGCAGCATCTTGCCCTCACCAAGAATGATCCCACAATACAAAGACAAGATGATCAGCTTTAATAATTGGCTCAAGTACTGGTGTCATTCTAAGGGGATCCAATGTCTGTCTGCTTGGGATGACATGTTGGATAAGCCACGCTGCTTCGCAAGGGACGGCTTGCACCTGTCACCACTGGGCTTCTGGATATTGGCTAAGGCTCTTGCCACCCCCATAGTGCCTTTTTTAGGCAAGGCTCAAAAGACAAACCCACCTCCTTAGAAAACAAAATGGAAAAAAACTAAGGGTAATGCTGCTCAATGCCAGAAGTCTAAATCTCAAGATGCAGGCACTCAACGCACTCCTCAGTATGGAGAGCATCGATGTCTGTGCAGTAACTGAAACCTGGTTCAAGGCCCCTGAGAGCACCCCAGCGCTACCAGGCTATACCTCGTATCATGCTTTTTGGCCCCAAAACCCAGGCCGAACAACAAAGGGAGGGGGAGTGTCCATATTCATCAAGGACACCCACACCTCCAGGTTAGTAGCAACACATGAAGCATCGGAGACCTTACAGGTGCAACTAACCATAGGCAAAACTGCTATACAACTGGTAGCATGTTACAGACCATCCTCCCAATCTCAGGAACCCCACTCAGCCTTCCTGAAGACATTGGAGGATATGACTGTATCACAAAATACCATCATACTGGGAGACTTCAACTACCCTAACATAGATTGGGTAAATTATTCTAGCCCTAACACCCTAGCCCAAAGGTTCCTGGAATTCATAAATTCAAATGCACTGGAACAACTAGTCACCTCTCCCACTAGGGGAGATAATATACTAGACCTAATCATCACAAACATGGGGACAAAATGCTCCACACCGGAGGTTTACCCCTCACTAGTGAGATCTGACCACAAACTAATCACCCTGGATATACATATCCCACCTCCACCCCCAGCACAAAAGACCACAGTGAAAAACTTCTCAAAAGTAGACTTCACTCTTCTTAAGACTGAGATGGTATCCTTTAAGCCCACTGAGCCAGTGGATACCACATCCCACAATGCTCAATCCTTCACAGATGCTTTCTATGGACATCTCCAAGAATGCATGGATCATGCAATCCCAAATAAGTCCAAGTCCCTCTCCACCAAAGGCAAGCGTCCTGTCTGGTGGACCTCAGTCATTAACAAACTGTATAACAAAAGAAGGAAGCTACTGCACGACAGAGCAAAATCCCATAAAGGGAAGACATCTCTGATCAACATTAGCAGAAAACTACATTCTCTCATAAAAACATCCAAGGCCAACTTTGAGAGAAAAATCGGTAAGGACACTAAAGATAACCACAAAGCCTTCTTCAGCTATGTTAGAAACCTGGGCAGAAACCCTCAGATATGCTCAGAGTTAGTTCACAACAACAAAAAATACACTGAACCCACAGATATTGCCAACATTCTGGCTGACAGGTTCAGTGCAAATCTCTCCCCTCCCTCACCCCCAAAAGAAGAAATACTTATCCCAGCTGAATGTAATCTCCCTGTCATCTCAGATGTCCTGGTGAGAGCCGCCCTCAGCAAAGCTAAAAACACAGCATCAATGGGACCTGACGGTATCCCGGGTTGCGTACTACGTGAACTCCAAGAGGAGCTAAACCCACACATAAAAATGCTATTTAACCTTAGCCTTACTACAGGATATGTACCTGAACACTGGCGTACAGCAACAGTGGTCCCACTCCACAAAGGGAGTACCTCTACAGACCCTGGGAACTACCGCCCCATAAGCTTAACCAGCCTGGTCTGCAAAGCTATGGAAAGAATCCATTATGGAACTCATAAACAGAGACATTGGGGACCTACAGACACTTGATCCCACCCAGTTTGGCTTTGTAAAGGGCAGATCCTGCCTTTTGAACCTGGTTGACTTTTTTGAAACAGTCACTAGAGCCATTGATGAGGGCAAAGCAGTCCATACAGCCTACCTGGGCTTGGCTAAGGCCTTCGACACAATACCCCACTCAGGCATCATAGATAAGCTCAACAGCTTAAATGTAAACCCTTATGTCACTAGATGGGTTGCAAACTGGCTAAAGGACAGAACCCATAAAGTTAAAATCGCTGGAGCAATGTCAGACTCAAAGCCAATCACAAGTGGTGTCCCACAGGGATCTGTCCTGTGACCCCTCTTGTTCAGTATTTATTTCTCAGATGTTAAAGCAAACATGGGAGGGTTGTGGCTGACAAAGTTCGCAGATGACTGCAAACTAGGCGCCATAGTCGATACACCAGCGGACACATACATCCTACAAAAAGGCCTCACAGAAATGGACAACTGGTGCCGGAGTCATGGCCTTAAACTAAATACCAAAAAATGTATAGTCATCCCCTTTGGGAAAAACAAAGTACCCACAAATTATCACATAGACAGCAACCCTCTGAGTACAGAAAAAGTAATCAGAGACCTAGGGACCCAAGTCGACAGCGACCTCTCATTTGACACCCACGTTGCCAAAGTGGTTAGAAAGACATTCCACCTTGCACACCTTATCATGAAGGGATTCACATCCACATCCAAGGATGTCATTGTACCCCTATACTCCTCCCTCATCAGACCCATGATTGAGTACAATGCCCCATTTGGTATGTACCTCACCCGGCATTTGCAAAAGCTGGAGAGACCAGAAAAGTACCTCACCAAGAGGATCAAGGGTCTCCAACATATGTCTTATTCTGCCAGACTAAAGAAACTCCAGCTCTATTCAGTAGCATACCACCTGCTCAGAGGTTATCTGTGCCTGACGTACAAGGCCATGTCCAATCAGGAACTGATGGACATGCTCCGCCTCAAAAAATCCAAATCCATCAGAACCACGAGAGCTAATGACTTAAACCTTGGCACAAGTATGAATAGGACATGCTGGAGGGATAGATTCATAACCCAGAGGCTTCCCATGCTCTGGAACAGAATCCCAGTTCATGTTAGGCAGAGCCCCTCACTAGCTCTCTTCAAGAGAAGCCTTGATGAGTGGATGGGAGATCGTAAGTTTACCCCGGGGGTCACATCTGTGTCACTACTAGACAGGGGCACAGTAAACTAATTCTATTATATAAGGGGACCTTCACTGTGTCACTACTAGACAGAGGCACAGTATTCTAAATCTATTCTGTGCATTTTTGTACCATTTCATGGGGTGGCGAAAGCCACATCACTATGGCTAGGCTTGCAAATGCCCCAGGGCAGATAGCCTAGTACTAAACTATGAAACTTTGTATCCCTTCTCGTCTTGTAATCTTTCTGATTTTGTCAACCTGTCCTTCAGTTACCACAGATAATGGACAGCCCTCTAATTCCTGCAGTTTCCCTTTCAAGGCCTGTATCTCTTCCCTTTATATTCCATCTACTCTTCTAGCTGATCCTGCCATATTTACAACTTATTTTCTTCCTACTTAATCATAGATTATTTCCTCTTTTTTAACACACCCCTATTTTTCTTAAGCCTCCCTCTTCATACTGTTTTAACAGCATTTCTCTGTCAGCTATTTATTGCCATCTTCTCATTTAAATTTTCTTTCAGCAACTGAGGCCCCTTGAATCCCTTAATATCCAGGATTCCCCCTCCATCCTTTGACTCTTCATCTTCAGGCCTCCATTGCATTAACACCATCTCATGGCCTAGCAATGTATTTTCTGTCAACACAACAACTGTGACCAACCCAAAAATTTCTCTATTATTGGATATCATATCCAGTCTGCAAGGTTGCTTTGATTCATTCCTTGAAAATACAAATGCTTTCATTGATCCTCTTTTAATTTTTGATATGTCCACTAAATCAAGTATCATCATCCTCTCCTTTATCATTTTCTCACCCTCCCTACGAAATGCTATAATTCCATGCAGACTATCTTTATCAGGTACAGATGCCACATTAAAGTCCCAAATCATGTCAGTCTATTCCTCTTGTCCATCATAATAACCTTGTTCAAACATGCATGGGATACCTTCTTCCATTTCTCATTGGGTCCATATTAATTTACCAAAACCATTTTCTCAATTCCTATTTCCAGTGCCACATCATGCATCTAGCTTTCCTCAACTGTTGCACATCTTCATTTTTGCCGCATTCCTATTTCCCTAAGATTCATCCTCCCCTCTACAGTTTGAAGAAATAATCCACAACCATTTATAACCTTTCCTTTCTATTCCAGCTCTACCACTTCTATGTTCTTCTACTTCATCTCCTACATCACTACATCTATGGGTTCTCTCACTACCTTAGCCAATACCTTCACTCTTTCAACTGAATTATTTATATTCACCATTCTATGTCTCCAACCTTAACCGCTTTCCCCCAACTTATAAGCTACAAAGGTGCTTTTACAGAGCTTGGTTCCTCGGGCCCTTTGATTGTGCTATCATACTTACTATGTTCTCCATCCAGTAGTGTAAAGCAATGTCCTTCATTGGTCATTAATGATCAGTCTTGTCATAAACCTCCCTGCCCTCTGCCTCCATTCCCTTCTTTACATATAGCCATCTAAACTCCCCTCTATACCTTCTCCCTCACCTATCCTCAAATTAACAGTTACCCTTTTTGTATTCCCCAGAAACCCATTCAGTGTTATGTACGATGTCCATATTTGCCACTAGTTCACCTATTAACCTTCAGCTATCAGATAATAACAGATACATTCCACATATCAGGAGTACCCATTTATCATATTGCTTACTCACCACTCATAACAAAATCCTCAGACCATTCCTATATTACCCATAGGAAGGCACTGTCTTAACTCGTAAAACAAAACATCTCCCATTTACAAATCTCATACATGTTCAGCATATGAGCAAAAGATAATACCATTCTTATTCACATTTTGTCTTCACCATAATCTCTACATCACCATATGCAGGTTCTATGAACATACGCACACATACAACCACACAAACACACACACACACACACACACACACACACACACACACACACACACACACACACACACACATCTATATCTGTATATATATATATATATATATATATATATATATATATATATATATATATATATATATATATATATATATATATATATATATAGATAGATGTAGTTTTTGAAAGTTCAGGTGATGGAGTGGTTGAGTGGTAAATAATCGAACATCAGCTAATTGCTCATGCCGACTTTTTTACTGTGCAATGCTGGGGATCAGGGAATGTGTCCTTTCCCACTATAGTGTTATGTCAGAGTTTGAATATATAATTAGCAAGAGGTGTGGGGGGTACAACCTCCAACATGAGTGGTGCAGGGGGCTTGCCTCCTGAAAAAAATTAGTTTTAAGTTTTTTTTTTTGGAGGGGGGTTGATGAATGGAGTTTCAAGCAGTCCAGTTCAGTTTTGATGCTGTGGATATACAATAAAGTTTATATAGATAGACAGATATAGTTATAGATATAGCTATAGATATAGATATAAAAATAATTAGGGCATTTGTAATGACCTAATCCTCATCTATATATGGGGAAATAAGATTTCACCATGGCAGCCTATATACCTTCCTTGTTTGAATTTATGCTTCTGCACAGCTGCATTGAAGCCTAACAACAGGTAATGGCTGCTCATTTACATTAATGCCCATCCCCCATTGACCTGCAACAGTGCATATCCAGCTTTGCCTCACTGTGCAAACACCCATTCTCCCCTGCAAGCTCCATCTCTCATCCAAGCCAATAATCACACTTGGATTGTTCGGGCTTTATTGTAGGCTTTAGCCCTCCATACTGCCAAAGCTGACTTACAAATCAAATTGATTTTGCCTGAACACTGCTAAATTATTGCTTCACACTTTTAAATGAGTGCAGGGAAGTGATATTCTCTAATTTTCTCTAGATGAAAAGTACAGCATTCACAAACAGAGTTGTCCAATACCTTTAGCAAACATCTGAAAGGGATTTAGAATACTTCAAGGAAAGGATGGGGATGCAGCATTTTAACATACAGTTGGAAGCAAATGATAAACAAGTTAATTATGTTGTTTTCAGGAGCACTGAGGAAATCACTAGCAAACAAATGATTTTGTAGAAGTGAAGGTATGACATATGATCATAGGAAGCATCATACAGCATTTTAAATGACTGTGTGGATGCAACATACAGCATTTTGTTCTTGATTTAAAAGGTATCAATGGTTTATATGCTGGACTGTCAGATTGAAGACTTGGGGTAGTTCATATCATCTGACTTTACATATTATTATCCTGGACTTCAGTAGAATTGTTCAGTTTAAAAATGGCCTTCTTTGTAATTAATCTTTCTTTGTTGTCAGCTTCAGTTTTCTCCCATTAATACTACCTTAACTAAACTAAACATTCTTGTTTTGCAGATTATGGTCATGGGACATATTTTACTTCAAAATGATCATCAGGAAACAACATACAACATTTTGCCCTATGATTTAAAAAAATCCACTATTTTACAAACACTGCCAGAAGCACTGTCAAATACCTAAAATACATTTCTTGTGATTCAAAATAATGATCTAAGTCAACCTGAGGTATTCTTGTTTTGCAGGTTACAATCATGGGAAGCAGCACACAGTTGTTTAAAGTAAAATAAAACAATCATAAGAGAGCATTATTCAGATGTTTGCTATTAATTGAAAAATAAGTAGTGGTTCAAGTCAATTGATGTGATCTAAGTTTAACGATTTGGATTCTTTCATATTTTCAGATGTATATAATCATCTTGGTGGACTCCAGTGAAATTGCTGATTTAATAGAACATCCTCTGTATTTCCTTTTCCTTTTAGGGTCAGCCTAATGTCCTTTCTGAGCTCAGATGAAATATCCATGCTTTCAGTGTATGTTTATAAAAAGGCAACATGCAGCATTTTCTAATGAATAAAATACGGCATTGCTTTTCATATATATTGCCAAAAGTGCTGACAAACAAGTAAAACTGATTTCCAGGCAGTGTGCTGCTCATAATAAAAAGTCCATTGCATTGATTACTCAAGCACTGTAAGAAGTTCCAGCAAACAACAGACTGTTTTGAACCAAGATAGTCTTGGGTTGCAGTTTATGTTCATAGGAAAACAACATGTAACATTTTCAAATGAATGTGAGTGAGTGGCTTACAGCACCGTCGGGCTGTTTAAAAACTTGCTTAGCTTTCTTAAGGACTGTCAGAAATCAACTAAAACTGATATTACATGTTTAAAGAATGAAGATGGGCTATACACATGACATTCTACTGTTTAAAAGAGCTGTATATTGCTTTTCCAAGTACAATCAGACCAGCTAACACATTGGTAAAGCTAATTTTAATCAAATGGGCACATTCTTCCTTTGGTGTATGATGAAGAAAGAACAACATATGGCATTTTCTCTTGACAGAGAGTAAGCAAATGTGTTTGTTTTATTAAGTGCTGCCAGAAGTGATAGGAAGTCTTTCCAAATATTTTATTAATATTTTATCTATATGTTATCTATACGTTATTGTAAATAAATGTAATCCCTACATTATTTACAAAACACTCAGCAATACATAAAGATTTTTCCTCCTATCATTCTTAATCTCAGTATCCTGTTATACTGACAATCCCTATCTTGTCTATGTACATATACCATGGCCAATGTATCAATATCCATGTCCTCCCTCATGAAGATTGTTTAAAGGTTTTCCTCAAATACTCCTAGTCTTCTATACCCTACTATTTTCCTATTTTCATACTCTATTGCCTGCACAAGGTACAGCATATTAAATACCTAAATTATGATTCCATTCTCCCAACTTCTATTAATCCTATACCACCATTGTTTATTCTCTACGCCTCATCATATCTCAGATCACCACTATATAGATCTAGTCTTCCTGCTCCAAATCTTACCAGACTATAACAATACAGAATCATTTTCCTTGCCTCTCCTAGTTCTGTTCCTTGCTTCTTTTCCTGATTATGATATATAGATTCACATATCTAGCCAAATCTCATTCTTCACCTTTCTTTGTTGGCTTCTTTTACCATCCGTATTCTCATTTTTTGTGTACATTCATTTAACTTCCTCAACTCTCTGTTGTTTACCTCAACCAAGTAACTATAATTTAACTATTTGACTTTTTCCAGGTTTCACTTCCACTCCAAACAGCAAAAACATTATCTTTAATTTTCTCTCCATAGGTTTCTTCCCACTGGATCTTCACCTCCTTCCATATTTTTCTCAATTTTACATTGTACAAAAACATATTAGATTCTGCCTCACAATTCCAACAATTTACAATGCCACCATCTTTTCAGATTAATTTTTGGAGTCCTGAACTACTGGTACAACAAACATATCTGTGAATCATATACTATGCCTTCCTTCTTAAATCTCTTCACTACTTCCCATACTCCTTTCCATAAGTCACAGTCCCACCCTTCATCTTCCCTATGCCAACTAGACACCAGTCTCCACATCTCCTCCTCTGTCTCCTTCCCAGTCTCTATATTTTCCTCCAGTCCTTCCTTTCTGAATCCACAATTACCATTTTGGTTATCCATTTTACCTATCCTTTAGCTGCCTCTTGTCTACTCTGTTATTTTTTCTGTCTGCTTCAATGTCACATTATATACCAAAAAGCCCACACTTCCCTATTCTATACCTTTTTCTCAACCATTCAAAATTAAGGTAATCCCTACCACATTCTGTTGTTCACTTCTTCCATATCCTACTTCTTAGTCTTCCCCAATCCCTAGTCCAACTTCTGAATGCCCTATTCATATACTCTTCTAACAGCCTGCTAATGTAACCTTACTAAAGTCATCCACCTGCAAGAATTCTCTGACATATATGTATCCTATACCATCCTATTACTTTCAGGTTCCTTTTCCTTCCTAGTCCTCTCATGCCACCTGTCTACTCTAGTGTTCCTTTTGCCCTTTTAATCTATGTGCTATATTTATCACTGTCTCATATGATATAACCTCTGGCATTCCTCAACATCCTAGATGTATAAACATTTTTACATTCCCTACTAATCCTTAGTATATACATCTATCACAGTCTTGTCAAATCTCCCCAGATCCCTTATGTCAAACCAGTCTCTACATGATTCAACAGGTAGAACACTAAAGGAAGAATTAATGGCATTACCACTTATATTCTGAACACAAAATGCCCACCTTTCCTGCTCATATGTACAACAACTCTTTTATTTTCTCCTTCAGTAAATCCTTGTCCTTATTCTTAATATCCCAAACTGTTGGGTACACTTTAATTCCCAAATAGTTCTGACCTCTTTCTGAATGTGCTTTCCCTAATCCCATTTGTCTGCCTTTCCCATTCAGGAATGGTAATAATTTCGTAAGGCAAAACTGCAGTCATGACTTATTACTAAAATTCTTACATATCTCTAACACAGCAGGTAGCATCCCAATGATATCTTTTATTAAGACCATACAGCTATCTGTAAATATATTTGAACAATACTTTTTTCTTATTCTTCTGATATCCCAAATAAGTAGATAGTCTTTGCTCCATGATTTACATAATGATGAAGAAAGAAGAAGAGTGATAGAAGATATCCCTGACATGTCCTTCACCCTTTCCTCATTTGCTCTGATACACTATTATAAACCATTATGCTCTTCCATGCCTCCTTGCAAAATCCATTTGCCCCTTGTAGAAAACTTTATTTTCCAGATACCTATCAGAATGTATTCATTTATTGTTTTATTGAATTGGTTTACTAGGATAGTCTGACTGGGCAGAAAGCTAACCCTTTTCAATGGAGGCCTAGGGAGAAAAGCTCCTGAAAAATGTCAACATTACATAAAGAAAAGAGTAAACAGTCACATACAAGTAATCAACAAATATACAAAATTTGAAAGATCTGGGGGAAAAATAACATTACAAAAAACAAAGTAAACAGAGGTATCGAAGAATATTTTAAATAGAAGCACCAACCCTGCAGCCTCAAAAGATTGTTTTAACACCCGATAGAGGCCTGACCCACTTTTATTCAGTGATTCAGCATACTTTAAAAGTAATGTCTTTTGGTTTTTAGATTACTTACTTTTCACAAAAACTGCTTGAGCAATCAATAACCTGACACAGTGCCTTCTCTGTCCACCAGTTAACATCATTACAAACAATTTCACATTAATATTGCATAATCAATCTGGATGAACAATTTCTTGATACTCTTTAGTAGCACTGCCGCCACAATCTTCTCAATAGACTTTGGAACCTCATCCTTACACAGGAAGTAATTAGAGTTCAGCCAATACCCCCTTGAATTCTAACACCACTTTCATATAAAAGAAATCATTACAGAACCCACCCTGGACCTCCTAATTTACCCTTTCATATCTACTATTGCTGTTACTACCATTATCTTCCCAAATTAGCAGTGCAGATTCTCACTAGTGTTTTCTGGCATGACTCCTTCCCATTCCTCAAAATGTTCCCCTCTGTTTCTATCTACCTATACAACTTCCCAGAGAAATCTTAGATATTTTTCAAATTTACTGAGAAGTCTCCACTCTTTTTCTATCCCTATCCTCCATTAACCCTATCCATATCTGCTTACTTTGTTCTTTTATCCTTCATATGAATAGTTTCACTTCTTTCTGTCTTTTCACCACTTGCCTAAACCCTCTATGTCCTGTTTCTGAGCTGTGATTTCTCTTCCTGTTTTAACCTATTTTTCAGTTACTCAGTCTTCTCTATTCTTTCCCCTCCCTGATCTCAGCTGTCATCTTCAACTTCATTTGTATCTTTGCATACCTGTCCTTCTCCTCTGTTCTCCTCCATTGCCATACCCTGCAGTCAGCTAACGTACTTCGAACTCCTCCACCAATTATTCCAACATGACATTCTCATTCAGGATATCCATGCTATGGATGTTTTGTTGAGGATTCTAAAGTTGGCTGGGAATATACTATACGTGTATGAGAAACTATTCTTAAGGGCTATTGAAATCCACTTGATAGTTTCAAAAAGGGATATATTAAGGAAGCCTGCTGCCCAGGATGTGGTACCACCACTCCTGCAGAGGAGCAGAAATTCTGGAACTCTGAGGACATTTATATATTTTGACATACAATGACAAGTACAGGTATCATTAATGGTTATACCCTTTATATCTATGAAATGGAAAGCTCTGCATGAATTAATAACACAAGGGCAATTAACTTGGGTCTCCCTAAAAGGCAATCAAATAAAGAATTTTCAAGATAGCCTGCCTTGAAAAGGGGATATAAATGGTAAACCTGGTGCATAACACCTCCACATGTACCTCAAATGTAATTCCTTCTTACAGGGAATTGGAGTAAGATCCTTATAGCAGCGTAGATAGCATATAGTGCTCATTTGCATAAACACTCATAAACAATAATATATTTATTTATTTTATTTATTTATTTTCCATTTGTTTACTTGGAATGTCCGACTGGGCCAGATGCCTGTTTTTAGTGGAGACCCAGGGAGAAAAGCTCCTTTATAAAAAATATTGACCATTATATACAAATTCATGCAATACAATACCAGAAACACGTAATGATTTTACAATACAATACCAGAAACACATAACAGTTTTACAATACAATAGCAGAAACACATTGCAGGATAATACAAGAAATATAGGCAGTAACTAAGCTAAACAACTAATTGACAAAAACAAAGAGATGTCTAACAAAACATACAATATAGAGTAATAATATTCTGGGTAGAAAAAAATTGCTAATTAGCAATCTGACAAATAATTTAGCATAAAAATAGATTGTACCATCATAGGAAAATGGTAAATTCTTAGCTGAAATGTCATGGTATAGGCAGAAAATATTATGAAAAGCATACATGGTATAGAAGGCAAGAAAAAAATTAGATGTTGTTAGTGGTACATATACTTAAAACAATGACAGAAGCCAATTTGGAGGTGAGATGCTAAGGAGGGAAAGAAGATGCATACAAAAGACTTGAGATGGAAAGTGATTTAAGGAGTAGTGAATTAGATGTAGCTAGATAGAAGCTGAAATTTGGTGGGTGCTGGAAAAAGCCGCTTAGAATATAAAAAGAGAACAGATAACTATTTTTGAAAGAAAAGGGATGGATAAAATAGATCAACCTGGGTTAGTGCAGGAGCAGAGCCAGGTGTTAGCTAGGTATTCCTTAAGCAGTGTTTTATATTTGGATGCATTGCTAGTGTTTAGTATCATCTGAAGTATGGAATTCCATGACTTGGATATTTGGTGAGAAAAATAGAGAATTTCCATAATAGCTATTAGGTTTAGTTACTATATGTAGTAATTTGTTGGAAGATCTTAGTGGTCTGTTGTTTGAGTAGGGATGAACTAAGTTCTTAAGTGATGGACAGTAGTCTGAACAGTGTAAGGTAGACTGAATGAAAGTTGGTTGAGAGATAGGAGATGAGGCAGTTCAATCCAATTTAGTTTATGAAGTACTGTGCAGTGATGTGATCTGTGAGGGATGTTAGTAGCAAATTGTGCGATTTTGTTATAACAGGACTCCAGCTTGGTTAAATCAGATTTTCTGAGGTTTGTGAATATTGGTGAGGCATAAAGGAGGGTAGAAAGTAGATGAGTCCTGACTATGGAACATCTAGTGGCATCGGTTAGTTAAGGTTTGACTCTGCACAGCAAACCAAGCGTAATGTGGACCTTTATGCTAGGTAGAGTGAGGTGCTTGTCAAATTTTAAGTTGTTTTCTATTGTAACTTCAAGGAGTTTGGTGTACTGGACAGGTTTTATTTTACTTTCATTGGCTGAGTAGATGGTGAAAAGGGTATAGTTATCATGTGTTTTACTATTAGTGAAGAGTATAAGCTTTGTTTTATTTGGCCTGAGTATACGTTGAGAGTCAGAGAGATATTTTTCAATGCCTTGGAAAGCTTTTTGGGTTGTTTATAGGAGTTCTGGTAGGGAGGGAGTCACCAGCGTATTGAATGATAGTTGCATGCTGGATGTCTATGCTGAGCCTATTGGTGAATATGGTGAAAAGCAGTGGACCAAGAATTGACCCTTTGGGGTACTCCTACTGAGACTTGTAGTAGGGTGGATAGTTCAGTTTGCAACTTAACGTCCTGTTGGTAATCAAGTTAAGTAGCTGAGAAACCAGAGGAGGGAAGGCTAGTTGAGATTTAAAGTAGCTAGTTATTTTAGCAGCTTTTGGTGTGACACTGTATCAAAGGCATTAAAAATATCAAGAAAGATGGCAGACATGAGCTGGTTATCATTTCTAAGATGGTTGATTGAGTTTGTAAAGCTGACAAGGGCAGTGGTGGTACTGTGTTTAGGTCTGAAGCCATGTTGAGATGCAGATAGGAGATTCTTACTTAGCAGGTAGTTAAAGAGTTGTCTGTTTATGCATTTTTCAAGAATTGTGGCTATAGGGGGGAGGATGGAAATTGGTCGCTAGTTGGAGAACTCTGTACAGATGGTGCCTTTGTAGAGGGGGGTGATATAGGAGACTTTTGTTTGGTGACGTATTGCTCACTAATGGACCAATTTATTAGGAGATATAGAGGGTAAGAGATGGAATCTGCTGCTACATTCACTGGGGAGTTGGTCAGCTACAAGGCAGGATGGTTTAAGTTTGGACAGATATTTTTGATGATGTTAATTTCAACTGGTTTGATTGTAAAGGAACTGGGGGAACTGCCTAGTATGTTGGGGATAGATAGGGGGTCTTGTTGTTTTCTACTAGGGAGAGTATAGAGTTGATAACGTGTGAATGAAATTGTGTGACTATACTATCTGTGGTATTTGGTGTGGATGTAGATGGGGTTGTGTTCTGCCCAGGCATAAGTAGTTGTTTAATGGCACCCCAGCATTTCTGAGGATTGCTTTGATGATTTTGTTGAATGGATGTATATTATAGCTTTTTGTCTTGTTTGATTTCTTTTTTTTTTACAAGATTGCATAATTGATGGCATGTGAGGAGGGAATCTTGACTTTTGGTCTTATGGTATAGGTCCCATGCTCTGTCTCTCCATTTCAGGAGTTCCTTAGTCTCACTGGTAAGCCATGGTATGTGCTTGGATTTAGTATGGATCTTTCTAAGGGGAGCTAGGTTGTTTAGTGCATTGAGGAATATGTCATTAAAATATTCAACAGCCAAGTCCAGGTGCAAGTGTTTTAAAGGGAACCAGTCACATTGTTGCAGAATGGTTTTGAAAACTTGAGGGGAGAAATGCCCTTTGTTGTGAAGACTTTGTAAGTGATATCTTTAGTAGGAAAAATATGTTTCATAAGGAGGTATGTGGATAAATGATCACTTAGGCAGTCAGGTAAAGAGCCTGATTTGTGATAGAGTGAGGGTTTGTTTGTGAGTGTCCAGTCAAGGATTGATTCTTTTTTGCTGTCCTTATCAAATCTGGTGGGGGATTGAATCATTTGATAGAAACCATGGAGGCTGATAGAATTTTAGGAATTATCTGATGAGTAGCTGGACCAATCCAGGTTGAAACCCCCCATTATTATAGTTTATTTTCTAAAAGTTGAAGCACTCCAACAAAGGAGGTCTTCAATAGTGAAAGTGTTATTACATGGGGTTATATAGATAGTTATTATAATGATGTGTTTGTTGCAGTTTAGCTGAAGATGGATAAATACAATTTCTGTATTTTGTAGTTCTGGGGGTTGACTTGGAGTCTTTCTAGTTTGATAGTGTTCTTGTATATTATAGCTATGCCACCACATTTTTTATGTATTCTGTCGTGTTATGCATGTTGTAACCCTGGGTTAGGATTTCACTATGTAGTATGTAGGGTTTTAGCTAGGTTTCTATTACGATAACTAAGAGAGGGTGAAATGGGTGATAGTTGCATAAAACTCATGACTTTTATTAAGTATGCTTTTTAGGTTCATGTTTAATAGTAGGAGATCTGAGGTACTGTGAGAGAGATGAGTGGTGTTTGGGGAGTGAGGTTTGTAGTGTGAAGGGTTTGATTATGTGGTTGAGGTCTTGGATTAAGATGTATGTCACAACTTAGCCTGAGTAGAGTTAGTTGACTAGGAATAGGTGTGCAAGCCTGGTGACTGGTTTAACATATTTGAGCTGTAGATGTGGGGTAGATTGAAACTGAGCATATTTAAATGTAAAGAGGTCCGTGTAGGAGCTGCTGAAAAGGTAAGGAGACATGATTATGCTGTTTAATGCAGAATAAAGTGGAATGTTGAGTGGGTTAGTTGGGGAGTAGATAGTTATGACCTGTAAAGTTTGATAGCAAGTTAGAAGGTAAGAGGTTATTAGCACAGTGAGTAAAAGAAGGTGCTGAAGCAACATTGTGTATGTAATTTGGAGTTATATGTTGTTTTGGTGTATAGGACATAAAGTGACTAGTGAGACTGTGCCTGCTATAGGGATTGGTTGTAATGTGGTGAAGAAAACATAATCAGTGTACTAGTATATGGATAATTGGAAATTATGTGTGTTATTGATGTGATTAGACTAATTGCTGAGGGGGTGTTTTGTGGATTGGTTTAAATCTAGGGATAGTGGGGTGGGTGGGATTTGGGAGCAGGGTAGGGGAGTGGAGTGGGCTTCAGCAGATGGCCACAGAGAGCAAAGAAAAGAAAACAATCAGTGTAGATGTAAGTACTGAACTGGTTAAGCAACATGGCCGAACCATTGCAAAGGAAAACTGAAATAAAAAAGTTTGCAATTGTTGTAGTAAGTGAGGATAATAAAAGTGGATAAGCAATGCTACTGAGACATTGTAATTAGTAGCACAATGCTAAGAGTAGCTATGGGATACTGTTAAAGAAGAGTGGGAAGCACAGACTTAACAGAAAAGAAACAACTAGAACAGAGAGTGCTTAAGGGTAGCAGAACAATGTTGAGTGGCAGGGTGGCGAGAGTGAGTACAGGGGGCAAGTTGATGTAGGTGATAGAAGGAAAAGGACTAGGATAGGGGATAGTAGTATGCGAGGTAAAGGTAAGGGAACACTAACTATAGGGAAGGAGTAGAGCAGGGGTTCGGTTCAATGGTGTGCAAACAGTGTAAACGTATTCAAATTAACAGTGATACAATCGGACATTAATATACACAAGATGGACAGTACCACTGGGTCAGATTTGGAGGGGACTATCTGAGCTGAAGCTGAGCATTAGAACTCTTATGTTCTGACCAGTGGAGACTGGTCTATTGTTTTAACCTAGGAAACAGGAAACAAAGATGAGGAGGTTAGATGGAAGAGACTGTCAAGTATGTGTGCAAGAGGCAGGAGTAGAGATAGGGTGGGGGTGCCTCTGTGTAAATAGTGAAAGAAGTAGTATGGGTTAGTGACAGAATACCCTGTTGTTGGAAGGAAAAAGGAAAAGGGTGTGAATGAGAGATTACCCTATTGTTGGAAGGAAAAAGGAAAAAAAGGTCTGACAGTTAGGTGGAACAGTTGTTAGCTGAAAGGAAGTAAAAGATATAGTTGCAGGGGGATAGGACACAACCAATTAAAAGTTTAGGAGCAGAAAATATATACAAGTCAAGTATATCAATGCAGTAATTAATGATACAATAATATACAATAATCAGTACTTTATAAGTCTGACACATCAACAATGAATATATCAATGTAGATAAATAATTGTGCGAGAGACTTGCAGTAGTGCATGAATCATTTACATCAGTTAAAAATATTTAGATAAGGAAAAACCCTTCCTGAGAAAAACAAATACAACTGCTACAAACTAGGAATGAAAGAGTACAGCAATGCTGTCTACAGTAACAACATGCATACAACACTATACCACCTTAGTGTATATAAAGTAATTATATGTTAGCACAGTAAAGCCAGACAGAGTGAAAATATATGGCTGAATTACAAAAATAATAAGTGCAGAGCTTTCGACAGTAACAAATATACCTCAGCACAATCTATTGTGGATATATTTAACTAATTAATTATTGTGAGAAATATGCAATTTGTAAAGATTAGTAGATACTTGTATATATGCAATTTGTATATAGTTTTCATCTTTCAGACTTTTAATCTTTATATTTGTAACATTGCTTAGACATGGGTGTGGGTGTCTCTGTGGTCCTGAAGATTAGCTTGGTCTCTAATGATAGTCAGTATAAACTACCTCAATTCACAGCATTGTATTTTTATTTTATATTATAGAATTTATATAATGTTATATATATATAGAGAGAGAAAGAGAGAGAGAGATTATATACTATATATTGTATTTTTATATTCACTTTTTGTGAATATGTATTTATATCTTTTAATTTTGATGATTAATGAAGTTTGAGTAAAACTCTAATACAATTTGCAAATAAAAATCCATTCCATCATGACAACTGCATGATGTGAAATGTCGTAACGTCTTCATTCTCTCCATCTCCCTGCCTATATTCAGATCCACTAAAGACAGTCTAACCACTATCTTATCTACTGCCATCCATGTAAAGTGCAAATTGCTTTCTTTCTCCCTACTTCCTTTTCTGTGCATCCACCATCCTCAATTCTACATCCTTTTCCTTATTGCTGTCCGCTTTATGAATGAAATTCTACTACTCTAAATAATCAACCCTTTTCTGGATCCAAAACCATTTTGCAGTTTTCTAAAATCAGTACTCTAACCCATCTTTGTTACCCTTCATTATATTTAGGTGCTCAGTGATCAATATTCATTATTTGTAAATCAATCCCAGAGCCTCATCAGAGACCTTTCAATAGTTTGTTTCCAGTTAATGAGTGGTTATAGACTCTCTTCCCAAATGAGTTATCAACATTTCTCTGGAAGGACCCTAAATTGTCTGATTTTCTGATTTTTAGGAGTTCCATATAATCCCAGCCCTACTGTGAAAGGACATTTCCTTACTACTGTAGTTTGGGATAACAACATGCTTCAAATAATTTCTAATGACCAAAATATGATTAAAAAACTAAACCAATGGTAACTACAAAAGCTACATTGTGTTTCCATTTATAAATTAAAACAATGTCACCCTAAACAATCTATAATTTATTGAGTACAGGGATAACTTCCCAAGCCTGTCTCTGTAGCTCATAGACAGGAGTTTTGAACATGCCTCTCAACCTCTTAGAGCAAGAACTCTGGACAAAGCCAAAAATAAAAGTGGGACAAAGACCCAAAAATAGGGACAATTTTAAATCTTATAAAGTTGACAGAATAACAGGTTTTGCATTAGCATGAATTTTCTGAAGGGTGAGAAGTCTGAAACTCAAATGTCTCTCATTATTTTCTAACTTCACTCTTTAATGATTTGCCACTAGTTTGCCAGAAAACCACAATTTTATGAAAAATAGACCTAAAATATGAGGCAATAATCTGTACAGCTGAGAGGTATGGTTTTCAAATCTGCCTGGTGTAACATTTTAGCATCCTTTCTATATCCTCAACCTGTGTACAATTATAGTTACAGGCTGCTGTGTAATACTCTGTAGTGGGTCTAACTGCTGCTTTAAACAATCTACCCCTAAATCAAATTTTCCCTACTAGATAAACATTGAAACATGTACCTTACAGTTGAGAAAAAACATTCTAATGATTACTGAGATATTAGCATTGAATTTGTAATGTTTTTCAGTACTTAAACCTGGATTACTTATAGTATCTGAGCCAAAAGAACATTATTGAGAGCATAGGGGTAACTGGCATTGTTACCTCTGAAGTGTATAATTTTTGATTTAGCAACATTAAATACCATATTGTTTGACATTTCCTTGGTATGGGGTGTGTCAGTATGTTCCTGCATCTTAGCTTGGTCTGTTCTGTTAGTCACTATAGTCCCCACTTTTGTATAATCTGCAAATCTGCAAGTTCAGATTTCACTATGGATTGTAAAATCTGTCATGACAATGGAAAATGATACAGTTCAGTGAACTGATTCCTCTGGGACACCACAGTAAAACAAGTTTAACCTTTGGAAGTAGCGTCACCTATTTTAACTCTACTTGGTCTTCCATGCAACTAGTTTCATATCCAGCTAGTAATACACCTGCTAGTACTTACTCTCTTCAGACTCCTAATTATCTCTGTGTGCGTCAATGAACTGAATGCCTGGCAAAGTTCTAATAGATAGTATCAATGGACAGACCTAAATCCATTACTTCCCATAAATTCTGATGGAAATTTATCAAATTTGATAAACAGCACTGTCCTTTAGAGAAGACATACTGATGGATGTCCAGCCCTGATTTCAAATTCCTTAGATATCAGATCACATAGTATTCTTTTACAGCATTTACCCAAAATACAGATTAGGTAAATTGGTCTATAGTTGTCCACAGATGTAGATATCCTTCCTTTAGGGATGGAAATAATCTTAACTTCCTTCCAGAGTTCTGGGATAAATCCTGTTCTAAGTTATTGTTGATACAAAACCTTAAGGAGAGGCAAAATGCAATCAGTGATATTGGTGAAAAAAGAAACTTAGTCCATCTGGACCTGCTGCTGAGTTGGACTTAACTTGATTTTAAAGTTTTATTCATATTTTGACCAGGGAAGCTTAGGCAGCTGCCAGTACTGGCACTAGTGACACATTGTTCAGCAATGCTACCTGTTAGACAATTATGTAAACTTCTCAGGAAAAATATTAGCAAGACATTTAGGATCAGATATTATAGACTCATCTATAGCAATGCTAACACAAGACTGGCTGTCCTCTCTGTGCCTCCTCAGATACTTACATAAAGCTTTATTATTTAAAGAGATACAACTAGCAAACTTAAACAAAGAGCAAGCTCCAGTATTAACCTCAATCCAGCCCTAACTTTCTGAGTTTCCAACTTTGTGTGGTTTGGAGTCACCTTATAGACATTGCTCAATGTTTCATTCTTCCTTTTGTTTTATTCAGCTTCATAGTCCACCAGGGACATTTGGGCATAAATTGTTTACTCTACCAATCAGTCCTGTAGAAATCTTCACTGTTCTTACTAGGATCATAATATACACCTAAATCACCCCTTTCTCCTTGAACACACACCACCCAAAACTCCACTAGCCACTCCACTGCCTCTTCTTTGTCTTTCTATTAAAATTTTTTTCCCTATCAATATGTCTAACCTGTGCTTCAAGGCTCCCTTAGCAAACATAACAACAAAAGTTATCCCTAATTGTATAACATAACCGCACTAATTTTCACTTTCAGCTTCTGGAACAGAATTATATCCACTCCCTCCCTAACCAACTTGTTTAGTACTAGCTCTCTCTCTCTCTGTCTCTCACTCTATTTTTTCAGATTTTTACCCTCACACACACACACACACACACACACACACACACACACACACACACACACACACACACACACACACACACACATTATTTATTGCCACATTAATTCCCCATCTATTATTTATTTATTTATTTATTTATTGACATTTGTTAACCGGGTTTGTCCAACTGGGCTTGTGGCCCATTTTCAGTGGAGACCCGAGGAGAAAAGCTCCAGTAATACATTTTAAAACAAGTACAATTTTAAACAATATTGATATAATAGCAGTTATAACAAAACAATTCACATATGTTGGGTTCCATGCATAAAGTTAAAGTTGCATTAAAAAGAAGCTTAGTAACATAATTTTACATTGATATAGTTCAATGGGTCATCAATAACATTTTTTTGTTTGTATAAAATTATGCAAATGCATAGTAGACACATTGGAGAGAGAGGTGTAATGAGGTACTAAGTATGGACCTTTTGAGGGTACATAAAGGGAAGGAAGACTAGGTAGGGTCATGGCAAGGGCAGGTTCTGGAATTGAGAAAATAAGCTTTTAGTTCATTTTTAAAGTGTGAGGTGTGGGAGATTGAACGTAAGTCAAGGGGAAGTTTGTTCCAAGCATGGGCAAGGGAGTGTTTGTAGAGTAGTTTGCCTACTGACCTTTTTGGGTCATCTTCCTCCTTCACCCATCCCTCACTGCCCACAACACATGAACCATCTTGTCACCATTCATAAGCTAAATAAAGAAGGTATTCTGGTAAGGCAGGAGACCTCCTGTCCAGCAAAGGGCATCCATAGCCACTACAAAACATCCCTACACCATGACAACCTCTATAATTGAAACCCAATTAAATTGCATTCTTGGGTTCTTTATGTTCTTCTTGTTCACTACCATTTTTTATAATCCCTGCTCCTTTCCTATTCACCTCTAAGACATTACTTTTTCACATAGCACTTCCTGATTTATTTCCCCTTCATCATTAAATACTGTCTCCTGATGCCACTTCTTGTGTCACCTGAAATATCTCTGATTTCCTTCTTTGTTTCACCCATGTTTTACCAAATGGCATCTTGTGCTGTGTTTATGTGATATTGTAATCTGTCCTTACCTGTTGCTGTTCTTTCTTCCATACCACTTCCACTCTGAATTCATAGCACCTCTCATCTTGCACGAATACAAAACAAAAAAATGTAATACTTGTATGCATACTCATCCCACATATGTATACATATATATATATATATATATATATATATATATATATATATATATATATATATATATATATCTACAAAAGAAAAGCCGAACTTAGGAATACAGACTGTAACTAACTTTTGTCCCTTCCATTTTTCACCCTTACCTCCACTAGCACTATAACACTATTTTTGCTTTAAGCTTTTAACCTCAGTTTCTGTAACTTTTAAGTCTGTACTTTAATTTTTCAACATTTAAACATTATAGTATCCATCTCCTTCTATTCTGCTTATTCGGGAAACAACTGATGCAGAGAGTTCCCCTCCCCCAGTCTTGACTTGCAGACATTGCCTATGAGAGAAGTGTCAACTCCTGTACAAATCCTGAAACCATGCTAACATTCTTTTTTTATTGAAATATGTTAAGTATACAGAACAGAAACTATCAACCATACAAGAAAAGACAAAAAAGTTTGCTCATGCAAAAGTACAAGCATTTGAAATATAAGAACGCATACTAGCAATATTAACAATATTGCCCTACAGCTGTGTCTTTTTCTACTAATGTAAAATGAATGCAATGCCCTTTAACTCTGAGAATGTTTCAAAGGGTATTAAGGTAGAACAACTAATGTGCATTGATGGTAAAATAAATATAAATCAGGGTGCAAACTATGAAGCAATTAGATTCTGGCCTGATCCATTATAATCAGCAATGTATGTGCTTAAGTTGCTTAATTCAACAGGCCCATAAAGAGGTTAGGTCTTCCCCAGGGTGGACTGTCACTCTACTAGAACCTTCTGTCCTCCCATCATTATCCTCACTATTTAATAGTCAATGATATCTCCTTAAATGTAAGGATAAAAGTGACTTCCTATTGCACTCTAAGTATAAATGAGTTATGAAAGAAAGCTGAAAGAACCATACCTATTAGGCCCTTCATAAGGATGGCCATAGTACATGGGCACTAACGATCCAAATATTGGCCTCTGCTAAACATTTAACTTTCAGAAGTCTCTCAACCAAGCTCTTTACCTCCCACCAAATAAGATTGATCTCTAAATACATGGGTCATGGAGAAACACTAGATGCTTGAACATAATGGGGATCAGGAATGGAAACATTAGACACTAGGCATTACTCTTCAGTGATGTGCCTTAATGGCATTAACATGTAATGTTGGTCGGGGTATACTAGACAAAAGGAGAACTACAGCTAAGTTGGCTGGAGGGGACAAGAAATATCAGGGTTACTCTGCATATTGTGCCTGAAAAGGACATACAAAGAAATAAAAAAGGAGACGTGTTATAATGATCGGGGAGTACTAGACACTAGGTGTGCTATCAATATTGTGCCTTAAAGGCATCAAAATGGATTCAACCTGTGCACCCTCCCACCTTAGGTATTAGTCCTCTGCAGCACCACTAGAGACCAGCAGTATTACCTACATTATAAAAATAAAAAAAAAGAAATACAGTAGCAAGAAGGGGGGTGGGTGAAATGATTTGAGCTCTGCACCCTTGGCATAAGTAACACCAGCGTTAATGCACAACACTACCTCACAAGTTAATGTAGTAAGGATTTTTTTATAACACAGTTGAAATGGATGGGCTGCATCCATGGAAGGGGGTTCAGTAGAGAAATGGGGGCAACACTAAATGGCACCAGGGAAAATTTTAAGATATGTAACACTGAATCACTTGAAAAATTAATGAGCTACAGGTCTAGCACAACAGTGCAGTTTCTGCAAAATAAGAAGCATGGAACTCTAATGTCTGGCATAATAAATAACTTTAATCATCCATGATGTATGAGAGCAGGAAAATGGAGAGACCAGGGGTATTATTACCACACAGGGACAAGTATGGGATATGTGATGTGTGTATGTGTGTGTGTGTGTGTGTGTGTGTGTGTGTGTGTGTGTGTGTGTGTGTGTGTGTGTGTGTGTGTATGCATTTATGTGTGTGTGTGTGTGTGTGTGTGTGTGTGTGTGTGTGTGTGTGTGTGTGTGTGTGTGTGTGTGTGTGTGTGTGTTTGAATGTGCATATTATGTGTGGGAAAGTGAATGAGGGGGTACTGGTGCTACCACAATCCACCCACTTCCACTGTTAACTACCTCAAGAAGTGATAGCCTGCACTCACAGTAGTTAATAGTAATTCAGAGACATGCAGATTAGCTGATGATGTCTGTCCTCATTGTGACTAATGTGTCTCTGAATGCACAAATAGGCAGTGGCGGCTGGTGACTTCAAATCAAAGGGGGGCTGCAGGAGCCAGCTGAATGGGTGGGGTCAAGAGGAAGGGGTGTGGCCAACCAGAAAGGGGAGGAGCTATGCTCAAAACCACAAAAACTAAGTTTAATTAAATACACTCCCCTGGGTGGCATGGCAAACCATCATTATGAGAGTCCAATCAAGACAAAAATAAGTGTAGAAGAATAAAAATATTTCAATGCATTGGCTGCATGACAGCTTACTTAATATCTAGATGGAAACAAAAGGTTGTGAGGCATGAAAAAATAAATTACTTTTTAAATACATTACTGGAATGCCAGTCAAAATCAAGTACAAGCAAAACCAGAAGCACTCAACTCAAACCACTTTTCCTTGCACTGCAGTTCTAATTATAATTTATATTCAGCTTTATTAAAGTGCCAAGTAACATGCTGAAAGTAGAAATCTCTGTGATGCCCCCACTTGTAAAAATGTTTCTTATCCAAAAAAGACCTGCTGCCTGACAACTATCTACTTGTTTCATAGGGAAAACATGTAAGTAAAAAATGAAAAGCAAACAAGAACCAAGCTCAAGATACATTGCTTAAAGGATTACTGTACAGGTTATGGACCACACATGATTGACATTCTGTTTAGTTTACAGGTAAAGTCTGTAGTGATGACTGGAAGTCTCCAACAAGTGTAATGAGCTTTTTAAAATAATGGAATCCTGTCCTTTAATACCCAAGGCTTATAGATTATCTAATCAAGTATTCTCTGCATGGCAACAACAGAAAGGCTTTCAATGTTGGCAATTCTTTAACAGTATGCTTATTAAAGCTTACTTGCATCTTATGATCTCAGACAAGCTTACATTATGGTCATTAAAGCATTGCTACTTAAACACAGAGCAACAGGCACTTTGAGTAATAAGCATAAATCAACAGTACAAAAATGACAGAAACCAGACCTTTCTGCAAAATCAAGGACAGATGAAAAGCCACTGTAGTACTTGTGTCTACCTTGGATGGGGGCACACTGCACATTTACACTGCATAACTACTCCTTGCCTTGCTTGGACACATCCAGAGTCAGTACATGGTGGAGTGGGGTGCAACAAGTATGTCACAATTTGAAATGTCTCTGGCTGACTGTGATTGCCCTGACCATACCCCTCAACCTCAGAGCAAGAAATCTGGACAAAGCCATACACAGAAGTGGGACAAATGCCCACAAATAAGGACAATTTTTAAATATTGCTCTAATAAACTTAGAAAGATAATAGAATAGGTCTTGCATTAGTATGACTTTTCTGAAGGGTATAAAATCTGAAACTCAAATGTCTGCCATTATTTTCTAACTTCCGTCTTTAGTGATTTGTCACTAATTTGCCAAAAAACACAATTTTACGAAAAATGGACCAAATGTGATGCAAAAATATAAAATAGCCACACAATACAGCTGGGAACCTGTCAAAGAAGGGACACTTTAATATTAGTACTGCTAACTTGAGCAGCTGACAAAATAAAATAATCTACATGCATTTCAAGTAATCTATAACTTTGATTATTACAGTTATTTCTTAATTGTAAACCCTCCATGTTTTCTTCCAAAATTGCTATTTTGCGAGGGATTATTAGGGGGAAGAGCAACATTTTAAGCCAAAATCGGAGACAGTTGAGAGGTTGGCTATGCCTAATTCTATAAAGCAATTTATTTGCATGTACCTCTCAACCTGTTAATGCAGTAAATCTGGACAAGGCCAAATATACTGGGGAACATATAAACAGTACTAAAATTGCTCTTGTATAAATTGAAACAGTTGATAGAATAACAGTTCTTACTTTAGCATGCATTTTTCTGAAGGTTATGAAGTCTGAAACTCAGTGTATCATTATTTAGTGACTTAATTTCTAAATGATTTGCCAGAAAACTACAAATTTTATGAAGAACAAACCAAAAATAAGAAGCAAAAATCTATTCATTCTTTGAAAATCTGGACAGTTGGGAGGTATAGTTCAGCTGGGCCTGTCTGAGTTTGCTGCCCTTCCCCCCTGACAAAATCACGGTTGAAGAGCCTCTGCAGCCATTCCTATGAACCATTACTTGGCTATTTCACTCCATTTACCATAAACACTAATGTGCATACTGCTTTACTTGTATGATGAGTTGGACTTCATTTGAAAGTTTTATTTTGTATTTTACAGCACAAACACTAAGTCATCTACTAAACAAAGCAATGCAGTCTCACAATGAAAACTTAGCATTAAAACTTCTCTGCTCTTGAAACTCACATTCATTGAAACAGCATTGAAACCCACATTCAAAGAAAATACATTTTGCTTGTGGCAGATAAAGATTAATTTTGGGCTGTTTTCAAATCATAGGCCCCTTGCATATGAAACATACATGTGCTCTTTGATACACCTTCCTCATTGCACTAAATTATATTCCTTGTACAATATATTACAGTTGTTAGAGGGCATTTTAAATTTGTTTTGAACATTTTTCCAGTAAACAATGAAACAAAATGCGTGCACCCATAATGACAAAACTGCCCAGTTCAGAACATTTATCATAAAAGTCTACTCAGACTTCTGCAGTCCACCATTATCAGTAAATATGCACAATTCTACAGTCCACCATTATCAATAAATATGCACAATTCTACAGTCCATTATCAGTAAATATGCACAATTCTACAGTCCATTATCAGTAAATATGCACTATTCTACAGTCCATTATCAGTAAACATGCACTATCTCTGAAGAAGTAAAAGTCATCTAAATAATTCCACATTAAAGAAATCTGTAACTAATGAAGAGGTTGCTGCTAGCAAACACCTTTATATTTCATGGTTTCATCGAAAAATAAAGTGCCTGTTGCCCCTCAGGAATAAATTGCCTATATTACATTAAAAAACTGATAAGCTAGTAATATTGCAAGAGGAAATGGATGGCAAACTGATAACAAACTCATAGTTAGTATCTTCACCAAGGAGAACATTCTCAGTACAGCAGCATCCACCCTTTGTGGGAGTAGAACCCACAGCCTTCTGCATCAAAGACAAGTACACAACTTGTTGTGCTATTAACAAGGGAAGCCAACTTCACTTAAGCAGCACTAAACTTCTGTTCGCCTGCAGCTCTCAGCTCCTTGTAAAATCTACTCAATACTCAACTTTGCAGCACAGGAAAACTGGAAGAAGCCAAAATGTATTAAAGCCCAAAAACCAGGGACACAAACATTGCTTGTATAATCTTGGAAAGTTGCTAGAACCATACATTTTACTGCCAAGCTCCCTGTGCAAAACAGAGCAACATACCACTATGCCAAATCAGCTGCTTTGTAAAAGAGGAAGACTGAAACTTAAATGGCTATCATTTAGTGAATTCAGTTCTCACCATAGCTGTCAACCTCTTAGTACAAAACACCTGGACAAACCCAGTAATGAGGAATACAGCCCTCAAACATTCAGTGAATTCAGTTCTTGCCATAGCTGTCAACCTTAGCACAAAAGACCTGGACGAAGCCAATAATGAGGGAATGCAGTCCCAAAAATAGGGACAAATTTCAAATATTCATCTTATAAACTTAGAAAATTGCTAGAATAAAAGGTTGTGTTACTATGTATTTTCTGAAGAACATGAAGTCTGAAATTCAAATGCCTGTCAATTTTACTGCTGACAGAATAAAAACCATTTTCAGCAGAGACCCAGGGAGAAATTCTGCAGACACGTCTTTGTAAAACTACAGGGCACCAGAGCAAATCCACACAAACACAGGGAGAAGATGCAGACTCCACACAGAAGGCACCCCAGCCAAGAATTAAACCAGAAAATCTATAGCTGTGAGGCAACAATACTACCACTGCACCATCAAATATGCAAAGAATTAAACATTCAGAAACCTGAAGTCTGAAATTCAAATGCCTGTCAATTTTATTTAACATTTGTTAATCAGGACAGTCTGACTTGGAACAAAAAAAAATTCAGCAGAGGCCCAGGAAGAAATAATGCAGACATGTCTTTGTAACATGGGAGGACACAAAAGCAAACCCACACAAACACAGGGAGAAGATAAAGACCCCACAAAGAAGGCACCCCAGCCAAGAAGCAAACTTAAGAACCGGTAGCTGTGAGGCAACAATGCTACAACTGCCCCATCAAATATCAAGCATTGCAACATTTACAAACCACAGATATTATGAGGAACAGATCAGATCAAACATAAGGCAAAAATCTGCAGTTTTTTTTTTCACAAATGGTGGTGGGTAGGGAATTAAGGTCTTTATAACCTGCATACAAGGTACAGGATTCAAGCCTGAGGTATTCCCTACCACACACACAAACACCTGTAGTAGCAAACCACAAAAACTAAATATACTGCATTGGGTGCCAAACAGTTGTCATGAGAGTCCAATCAAGACAAAATGAAGTGTAGAAGAATAAAAATATTTCAATCATTGGCTGCATGACAGCTTAATATCTAGATGGAAATAAAAAAGGTTGTGAGGCATGAAGAAATAAATTACTTTTTTTTAAATACATTAATGGAATGCCAGTCAAAATCAAGTATAAGAAAAACAAGCAGCACTCAACTCAAACCACTTCTTGCACTGCAGTTCTAATTATAATTTATATTCAGCTTTATTAAAGTAACATGCTGAAAGTAGAAATCTCTGATGCCCCCACTTGTAAAATGTTCCTTATCCAAAAAGACCTGCTGCCTAACAACTACTTGTTTCATGGGAAAACATGATCAAAGTAAAAATGAAAAGCAAACAAGAAATAAGCTCAAGATACATTGCTTAAAAGGATTACTGTACAGGTTATAGACCACACGATTGGCATTAGGTTTATGGTTAAAGCCTGCAGAGATGACTGTAAGTCTCAAGTGTAATGAGACTCTTAAAATAATGTAATTCTGTCCTTTATTACAAATACTGGCATATGCATTTCAATACCCAAGGCTTATACATTATCTAGTTAAGTATTCTCTACATGGCAACAGAAAGGCTTTCAATGTTGGCAATTCTTTAACAGTATGCTTATTAAAGCTTACTTGCATCTTGCAATCTCAGCCAAGCTTACCTGATGGTCATTAAAGTATTGCTCCTTAAACACAGAGCAACATGCACTTTGAGTAATAAGCATAAATCAACAGTACAAAAAATATGACAAAAACCAGACCATTCTGCAAAAATCAAGGACAGATGAAAAGCCACTCTAGTACTTGTGTCTACCTTGGATGGGTGGGATTCTCTGCACATTTACACTGCATAACTACTCCTTGCCTTGCTTCGACACATCCAGAGTCACTACATGGGGGAGTGGGGTGTAACAAGTATGTCACAGTTTGAAATGTCTCTGGCTGACTTGTGATGGCCCTGACACATTTGTCATACCTCTCAACCTCAGAGCAAGAAATCTGGACAAAGCCATACAAAGAAATGGGACAAAGGCCCAAAAATAAAGACAATTTTTAAAATATCGCTCTTATAACCTTAGGAAGCTAATAGAGGTCTTGCATTAGTATGAATTTTCTGAATGGTATGAAATCTGAAACTTAAATGTCTGTCATTATTTTCTAACTTCAGTCTTTAATTATTTGTCACTAATTTGCCAAAAAAACACAATTTTATGAAAAATGGACCAAAAAATGTGATGTAAAAATATAAAATAGCAACACAATACAGCTAGGAACCTGTCAAATAAGGGACACTTTAATATTAGTACTGCTAACTTGAGCAGCTGACAAAATAAAATAATCTACATGCATTTCTGAAATAAAAGTAATCCGATTATTACAGTTATTTCTTAATTATAAACCTTGCATGTTTTCTTCCAAAATTGATATTTTGCGGAGGGATCATTAGGGGAAGAGTAACATTTTGAGTCAAAATCAGGGACAGTTCAGAGGTTTGGCTATGCCTAATTCTATAAAGCAATTTATTTGCATGTACCTCTCAACCTGTTAATGCAATAAATCTGGACAAGGCCAGATATATTGGGGGAACATATAAACAGTACTAAAATTGCTCTTGTATAAACTGGGACATAAATCTGGACAAGGCCAAATATATTGGGGGGAACATATAAACAGTACTAAAAAATGCTCTTCTATAAACTGGGACAGTTGATAGAACAGGTCTTACTTTAGCATGCATTTTTCTGAAGGTTATGAAGTCTGAAACTAGGTGTGTCATTATTTAGTGACTTAATTCCTAAATGATTTGCCAGAAAACCACAAATTTTATGAGGAACAAATCAAAAATAAGAAGCAAAACATCTATTCATTCTTTGAAAATCTGGACAGTTGGGAGGTATGGTTCAGCTGGGGCTGTCTAAGTTTGCTGCCCTTCCCCCTCACAAAACCCTGGTCGAATGGAGCCTCGCTGCAGCCATTCCAATGATCCATTAATTTGCTATTTCACTCCATTTACCATAAACACTAATGTGCATACTGATTTACTTCTATGATGATTTGAACTTCATTTGAAAGTTTTATTTTTGCATTTTACAGCACAAACACTAAGACATAACAAACTTGGCATTAAACATTCTCTGCCCTTGAAACTCACATTCACTGAAACAACATTAAAATCCACATTCAAAGAAAATACATTTTACTCGTGGCAGATAAAAATTAATTCTAGGCTGTTTTCAAATCATAGGCCCCTTGCATATGAAACATACATGTGCTCTTTGATACACCTTCCTATTGCTTTGAACATTTTTCCAGTAAACAATGAAACAAAACTGTCCAATTCAGAACATTTCCATCATAAAAGTCTACTCAAACTTCTACAGTCCACTATTATCAGTAAATATGCACAATTCTACAGTCCACCATTATCAGTAAATATGCACAATCTCTGAAGTAGTAAAAAGTCATCTAAATAATTCCACGTTAAATAAAACTGTAATGAAGAGGTTGGTGCTAGCAATCACCTTTACATTTCATGGTTTCATCGAACAATAAAGTGTCTGATGCCCCTGTGGAATAAATTGCCTAAATTACATTAAAAATAAGCTAGTAATATTGCAATAGGAAATGGATGGCAAACTGATAACAGGCTCATAATTAGTATCTTAACTTTCAGCATTCACCCTTTATGGGAGTAGAACCAACAACCTTCTGCATCAAAAGCAAGCACACAGCCTGTTGTGCTATTAGCACTAAACTTCTCTTTCCCTGCAGCTCTCAGCTCCTTGTAAAATCTGCTCAATACTCAACTGCATCTCAGCTTCGCAGCACAAGAAGTCTGGAAAAAGCAAAATTTTTTGGGGTGGGTCAAAAGGGCAAAAACACATTAAACATTGCTTGTATAATCTTGGGAAGCTGCTAGAATAAAATGCTGTGTTACCACGGTACCACCATACATTTTACTGCCAAAGTCCCTGTGCAAAAAAGAGTCAGAACATACCACTATGCCAAATCACCTGCTTTGTGAAAGAAAAATGCTGTTACCATCGTACATTTTACAGACAAGGTCCCTGTGCAAAACAGTCAAGAGCAACATACCAATACGCCAGATCAGCTGTTTTGTGAACGAGAGGAAGACTGAAACTTAAATGGCTATCATTTAATTAATTCAGTTCTCACCATAGCTGTCAACCCCTTAGCACAAAACACCTGGACAAACCCAGTAATGAGGGAATACAGCCCTCAAACATATTCAGTGAATTCAGTTCTTGCCATAGCTGTCAACCTTAGCACAAAAAACCTGGACAAAGCCACTAACAGGGTATTACAGTCCCAAAAATAAGGAAAAATTTCAAATTGTCATCTTATAAACATAAAAATTGCTATAATAAAGGTTGTGTTACTATATATTTATTGCTAGAATAAAAAGTTGTTTTACTATGTATTTTCTGAAGACTATGAAGTCTGAAATTCAAATGCCTGTCAATTTTACTTCTGATGGAACAAAAACAATTTGCAGCAGAGGCCCAGGGAGAAATACTGTAGACACGTCTTTGTAAAATGGCAGGATACCAGAGCAAATCCACACAAACACAGAGATAAGATGGAGACTCCACAAAGAAGGCACCACAGCCAAGAATCAAACCACAAATCCTCTAGCTATGAGGCAACAATACTGCCACTGCACCATCAAATATGTAAGAAATTAAATATTCAGAAACCTGAAGTCTGAAATTCAAATGCCTGTCAATTTTATTTAACATTTGTTAATCAGGACAGTCTGACTTGGAACAAAAACAATTTTCAGCAGAGGCCCAGGAAGAAATAATGCAGACATGTCTTCGTAACATGGGAGGACACAAAGGCAAACCCACACAAACACAGGGAGAAGATACAGACCCCACAAAGAAGGAACCCCAGCCAAGAATCAAACCTGAGAACCTGCAGCTGTGAGGCAACAATGCTACTACTACACCATCAAATATCAAGCAAACAGACCCCACAAAGAAGGAACCCCCAACACTGCTACTACTACACCATCAAATATCAAGCAAACGACCCAACAAAGAAGGAACGCCAGCCAAGAATCAAACCTGAGAACCTGCAGCTCTGAGGCAACAATGCTAGTACTACACCATCAAATATCAAGCATTGCAACATTTACAAACCACAGATATTATGAGGAACAGATCAGATCAAATATGAGGCAAAAATCTGCAGTTTTTTTTACAAATGGTGGTGGGTAGGGAACTCAAGTCTTTAACACCTGTATACAGGGTACAGGGTTCAAGCCTGAGGTATTCCCTACCACACCACCATGAGCACCTGGGGCATTTGCACGCACGCACACACACACACAGAGGTTCCCGCAATCCAAACCCTAATCCACAGTCCCGACGGGATTGACTGCTGCTGTTGCGACGTGTTTTCCCAGCGAGTCAGTGCACAGATGTCTCCTATGTTTCCCTACCCGGACTGCCTGGAGCATTTTTAAAAGTTTTTTTTTTTGTTGAGGGGGCTGCAGTCCGGCAGTTCAATATCACGGGCCGCCCCTGCAAATAGGGCAAAGTGAAAACAGGTCCTTTTTACCATGAACCTCAGTGAGAGAGCTAGGGTTCTTTATGCATCCTCGGGTTTGTATGTGCCCTTCATCAATGTTCATTATTCATGATACTACAATGAGTGAGACTGAAGACAATATAGAAAACAAACATTCTTAAATTTCTGATAGGTTACATATTGAAAGTGATTTACAAAATTTATCTAGATGTAGTAACATCAAAGTAACTAAAGCGTCTGTAACAAATTTTGTTGAGAAATATGTAGCACTAAAAAGAAATGAGCCCAGTATATTTAATATTAAGCATGTCAGCACTACAATATGAAGTTTAGTGAAGATACAAACAACCTAACAAAACTAGGCAGAAGAAGCAACATAACAGAGGAAATTACATCTATTGCCAAAGGCAACTGCCATCCATAATAAAAACCCAATGTTATTGTTCAATCATTAATCAACCAATGCTTTATACAACTTCCTAATTTGCTTCCCTTACTGATGTAACTACCTGTTGCTGAAATCAGGAGAAAATGTACTTTGTTTTTCTTTTGCAATGAGTCTTGCTCACCTGCTTTTCTCTCAAAACCAAAACAAAACAAGTAAAAACAATGCTATGGGGTATTTGTTCAGTGTTCTGCACATCAGCATTATCGATGCAGCCTAGTCTTTTTTAATATGTTGTTGACATAAGATACCACTGACAAAGGAATCCAAGGAAATATCACAGACAGAAAGGTACAAAAAGTCATGCAAAAAATATTTTAACAGTTATAATAACATAATATTTTACATGGTGCTTCATCTCCATAGTTTTTGAGCCCTCACTGAAAGTAAAACTCTACCTCTGGGGAAAAAAACATTTGCAAAATAACACTGAATACATGGTTCATCATACCAGAAAGTAACTAAAGCTGTATCTAAAACAAACTGGTGTCTGCACTGAAAAGTATTGAAAGTGGCAGCAAGTTGGTCTATTCTGCCAAACCCTATGCGCTTCCTTAAGCCTGGCTGAGAAGGGTGAAGTCTTGGCTGCAACTGAGATGATCCAAGTTTGAATAGAATCTCAGACATTGGAAGAACTGGGTGGGAGAATAATCTCTGATTTAACTATGCTGGAAGGAGGGAGTGTGGGATTGGTAGTCCTAGTCAACCAGTCTGCTCCCTTGTATGCAAATAGATGCAAGTCACAACGTTATTAACCAGAGTGACATGGGACCAGCTTGCCTAAGGTGATGATGGAAGCCTTTATAAGCATGCATGTGGGAAAATGATCACATTGTAAGAAGGCATAGAAAACCCTGTGGTTACACGGGTGTCCATGACAACCACTGGGAGGGTGGGAGGGGGCTAAGGAGTTAAAAGAGAAAGGCCCTGAATGCTGACAGTATGATGACCTGGAACAGCCTCTTGTTTGTCAGGGATGAGATGGGAAGGGAATGTCCATTGCTTGTGTGGAATGAATGGGTCACTGGATCGTGGTGAGGAGGTAGTTGTGAGCAGGCAATGAAACACTAAAAAATGCTATGCTTCCATATAAAGTCTAAAGAAAAAAACAATTATTGATGCTCATGAGTCATTTGTAAGAAAAACACATTCATTCACTACTCAGTGGAACTTCGGCTGTAGTTTGGAAGTCTGTTTTTCATATATCTTTCAGTTTGGGAGCTCTGATTGTATTTGCCGCTTACACTTGCACAGTGCATCTCTTATTCATTTGCAGACAGTTCTGATTTGTTGTTTAAGTTGTAAATTGACAATGAGTCACATTTATTGGATAATTCACCAGTCTATCACAGTTTCAATTAACTTACATACTTAGTGCTGCTGACACATTCTATTCCTGTGTGTCAGTGGCAAATGGTCTTGAAAGTAGCATAATGCATTGGCTGGAAACATTAACAATAAAGTAAAAATTCTGACTTTTACTAGCAGTGTTAAGGAGTGCAACAAATTAATGTACCCTGATATTAACCTAAATGAACAGACTCCTAGTATTTTAATATTAATTATTAAGATTATTTTTAGTGTACCAAAACAAAAAAGACTAACTGCAAAACATCACTCAGAGATGCTAAAATGTACCACCTCTAAAGTTGTGCAATCTTGAAAGTAAGAGAAATATTATTTTTGCATCTTTCTGTGAGGGTGTGCAGCCACAGAATTAAAGCAAGTAGGGTAGGAATGCAGGGGACAGCACAGTGGTGCAGTTAGCAGGATTTTCACCTCAGAGGAAGAGGTTTTCCAGTTTGCTTCTTTGTTGGGGTGTCTTCTTTGCAGAAACCGCATGCCCTCTCTGTGTTCATATGGGTTTTAAACAAAGAAAAGAAGTGATGCACACCTCCAAAACCAATCCAAGTGTGCTGGAAATGACCCCACAAAGAATGGAAACTGAATGGAATTGTGTATATAAAATCTGTAATAATCATATTTTAGAATTTTTCTTTTTGGGGTCATTTCTACCACACTTGGATTGTGTCTTCATATGAGTTTTCTCGGTACTTTGGTTTCCGCCCTCATCCCAAAGACATGTTAGGTGGCTTGGTGATTGAGGAATAACTTACTTGTAATCATCAGAGCTGCAAAATTTCTGTCAGAATTGCTGAGGAACATACATTTGGAGAAGGCAGTCATCTGCAACAGCATGGATATGTTCCAGCAAGGTGTTAAGAGTTCCAGTACTTTGGTTGCTTTTTTTTGCCGTAAGTGTATGTGTGTGTGTGTGTGTGTGTGTGTGTGTGTGTGTGTGTGTGTGTGTGTGTGTGTGTGTGTGTGTGTGTGTGTGTGTGTGTGTGTGTGTGTCTGTGTGTGTGTGTGTGTGTGTGTGTGTGTGTGTGTGTGTGTGCGTGTGTGTGTGTGTGTGTGTGTGTGTGTGTGTGTGTGTGTGTGTGTGTGTGTGTGTGTGTGTGTGTGTGTGTGTGTGTGTTTGTATATCACGTGTCCTACTACTCACTATCCCATGTAGAAGATCTATTTACCTACCCATCAGACTTCTCTTAACTCATTCTATTACCTTGTACACATTGTAACTATTGTACACATGAACTTTATATTATTCATGTTCTACAGTAGTGAATAGCCTTTCATGAATGCTTAGAACAGTTATATTATTCATGTTCTACAACAGTGAATAGCCTATCATGAATGTTTAAAACAGTTATATTATTCATGTTCTACAATAGTGAATAGACTATCATGAATGTTTAGTACAGTAGTGGTTTTGTATGTGTTGATTAAATTTCCATATGCACCATGTGCAAATTATTTAATGTAGGTACGACAAACAGAAAACATAAGAGCAGGATTTATGAACATCTCCATACAATAAAACAAACAGATGAGTTTAATAAACATTTTAGATATACAAGGAAATATAAAGATTTTAAGATGTTTGAGTTTTTAAGTTTTGGATTGTAAACTGGAGAAAAAACGGAGTGGTTGTAGAGATGATGGATTAGAATATAATAAATAATTTTGGCAAATTATGTTGGATGCATATTCTGAGCAGGATTTAAACACCATTATTACTTATAAAGGTGTTTTAAAAAGAAAACAGAAATAATAAGTTGTCAATAGTCACATGATTTTTGTTTCATTTAAAACTTATGATTGGTAGGGAATGTACAAGTCTGATGAAGTCTTAATCCATTGCAGGTAATTTAAATGATGAAAGTGTTTACTTTTTAGTTTGTACTGGCAATCGAACATTTTTTTCACTGACTGGTTCATTGCATTACGTACTCAAAACATAATCAGTTTTAAAATAACCAAAGTTGGCCAGCGCAGTGGTGCAGCGGTAGTGTTGTCACCTCACAGCAAGAGATTCTCTGGTTTGATTCTTGGCTGGGGTGCCTTCTGTGTGGACTCTGCATGTCCTTTATACATTTGTGTGGGTTTTCTCCCACTTTCAAAGACATTCATCTGGAGCATTTCTCCTCAGGCCACTGCTGAAAATTGGCTTTGTTCCAAGTCAGACTTTCCCAGTTAACAAATATAAAATAAATACTATGTAAAAATGTTCTAGATGTAGTAACATCAGGTTACTGCTCAAACATGTAATTTTACTGAGAAACATGCGGTCCTATAAATAAATATTCATGTATTAGAAACAGAAAGACATATTTAATATTAAACATGTAAACACTACAACAATGAAATTGTTGGAAGATATGTTAATAAGCTAACATAACTAAAAAATATAAACAACATAATAGAGGAACTCATGGCTATTGCTACAGGAAACCACCACTCAGAGTAAGAACCTGTTTGCATTAGTAGTTTATGAAACCGCCAGTTGCTGAAATCAATTAAAAATGTGCAATATTTTTCTTTTGCATTGTGTCTTGCACGTCTGCTTTTCTCACAAAAGGAAACAAACAAAAACTGTTATGGTGTATATCTTCAATATTCTATTCACATCAGTGTTAACTACTTAGCCTAGCCTTTTTTTTCTCTGTAGTTGACTTAAGAGACCACTTATCAAGGGATCCAAGGAAATATTGCTATCAGGTAGATAGATTCATAAATATGTGTCAAAATGATGATATTTTATTGGTTATAATGACATAATACATTATTTGGTGTTCCTTCTATATTCATAGATAAGGAGACCTAACTGAAAGTCATGCCACTCCCTCTGGGAAACACATCTACAGAATAACAATAAATGAGTGGTTCATCATAAACAAAAGCAACTAACACCTGTAACTACAAAGTGTGGTGCTTGTACTCCAAGGCCACTAAAAGCAGAAGCAAGCTTGTATGATCTGTCAAGTTCTACATGTTTATTTAACCAGCTCTGTACTGTAGAAGTATGAAGCCTGGCTACAGACCAGGAGATCTGAGGTAAAATAGTGTTTGAACACTAGAAGAGCTGGGTGGGGAAACAGGAGTAAATGGCTTGCTCTGACTTGCTCATCCAGGTAGAGGGAGTGGTAAATTCCACCTCAGCCAATTTGCTTCCTAGTACATGTAGGGATGCAGGCCACAACAGTAGTTGACTGGGGTGATATGGGTTTGATTGTCCTAAGATGGTCATTCAGGCCTCCTAGGCATGTATGTGGTAGCAGGAAAAGACTGCAGGAAAGTATAGAAAGCCATGGTGGTGGTGATGTGAATGCCTATACAAACCACTCAGAGAGGGAGTTAAAGAGTTTTAAGAGCCAAGAAGGCTGATAATATGATGACTTAAGCAACTGACTCTCTCTTGTCATGGAAGAAATGGGCAGAAAAACTAGATGAATGGTGTGGCATTGGAAATAGGAAGGGAGAAAAATGGTTTTGGTAAATTAATATGAACCCAATGAGAAGTGAAAGAAGGTATCCCATGCATGTATTTATTTGATAACACAGTACATGAATCACAGACCAAGATGTTGTTTACAATAAGCTGAAGACTCAGATATGGCCAGTATATGAAGGACATTTTCCTATTCTTTGTTATGATTAGCAGCATAGGCTGGCAGTATTTGAAATAGACTACCGCAGGAGTCCAAAGAACTCTGCATTCTGCACTAGTTTCCTTGTCAGAAGATGAACCCAGTCAGCTTGTCTGAATACCTTTTATTTTTGTGCCTGATAGCAGCTCTGAAGAAAGAAGTTTTGAATAAGCATGTAGAATAATATAAGAAAAAAATATTTGTATTACTATGTTGCTTTATAGCCAATGTCTGTTAAGTCAAGGATAAAAAAGTATGCTTCTTGTTGAAAAAGAAAGTGTCTGTCATTGTTAAATGTTGTTTTGTACTTGAACAGTATTGGGGAATTACTGGTGAAAAATGTGAAAAATTCATGAAATAACTTTTCCAGGAAGTCTTTGCACCCCAACATCCTACCAAACTGGGAGCATTTGTGCCCCACCACAGCCATGTTGCTTATATGTACTAAGACTCCTGTTTATCACAGTAAGGGGAATACTCTGAGGTGCCACAACTTTGGACTTAGTGCATATTTCCTTATTCACAGACTCACTCTGAGTGTACCAAGATTCCAGTTGCAGTCCCTGGAATTTCAAGAGGAAGTCAAACAATATAAACCATTTTAATCTTGACTACTGATTATGTTGTTTTGTGAAGCACTATCAGATGTACGGGCAAATTACTTAAACTGATTTTACATGGTTCAAAGGAAAAATGACCCTCAAAAAGCAACATATAGTATTTTGATCTTGATAAAAATAAAAGGTCAGTTATACTTCTTTTGTGATTTTTGTCAGAAGATCTAAAAAAGCAAATCAAATGAATGATTTTTATGTGATTTTTGCCCCATGTCTACTGAACATCAAGTCTCTCCAGAACTGGACTTGGCCCATTCATTCCCTTACATGAGAATTTTACACAGGCAACTTGATAGATGGGAATTATGATCACCTACTTTCATGTATGCTTTTTGTTTACTGATTAAGTTTTAAAAGCATTTTAGACATTTCTTGATTTTCTATGCTATCGCATAGCCTTTCTTAGGCATAGGCCATCTAGGCAGCTGCCTAGGGCACTGCTCTAGTAGGGGAGCTTTTCCAGTAATTTGGATGGTAGACCAGGATGGGGACACCAGGTGGTGAGGGGGGTTTCATGGAGCCCTTTTGCCTAGGGCACCAGTTGACCAAAGGCTGGTCCTAATGCTATGGAGAGTTTTCCCTCTTTCAGACACAACCTCACCCCCTTGAACATATTAAATGAAATACCTCTTTAACAATATGAAACA
>NC_056735.1:1337828877-1337845052 GCF_019279795.1 Protopterus annectens
AATGTCCTTGTCTCACATGTAGCCCTGGCTTTTAAAGTAAAGATTCTACCTGAGGCAGGATGCAGAAAAGTAGTGTCCTTATTGATAAAGGTGCAGGCCTTACAGGTACCACAAGGTACAGTGCCTGCTTGTGACTTAAAACTCAGTTTTTTGGAGTAATACTCTCTACATAACAGATCTTTTAAGCTCTTGTTCTTCCTGTATGCAATACAAGGGCTAGATCCTACTAAACCCCTAATCCTATCATCACTTACTAGAATGTTCCAGTTCTTTTTAACAATCTCACCTATATCATTAATGTTACTACTATATGTGAACATTACTTTAGGTTTAAGAACATTGGTGCCATTCTTAGAAGTTACATTATGTTCATCTATGGGACGATGCATCCAAGGTCTAAACACATGTTTCCTCTTGTGTTTACTACCTTCAACAACCTTGTTCACCATATCTCCCCTATAACCTCTTTCTTCAAAGAACCCTCTCATTTTGCTCATTTCCCCTTCAAAACAGGAATCCTCAGTACATACTCTTGAGATCCTGCCTAGTTGTCCTTCCACAATGTTGGGGAATGTATACCATGGATGCTTGCTATCAAATGAAAGGAGAGTATTCTTCCAGCACTCCTTCCTGTATATACCAGTGGAAAAACCTGTTTCAGTTTGTTCTATGATGACATCCAAAAAATCTAACTGAGTATAGGAGGCACTTTTAGTAAATCTGAAAAACGTGGTGGTGGAATGTAGGAAAGATATAAACTCATCCAAGCGAGCTGGCTCCCCCTCCCACAAAATAAACACATCGTCCACAAACCTCTTATATAGCTTGATGGATGGTAGCCAGATTGTGTTGTTGAAAATATATTGATTTTCCCAAAAGGAAAGCACTAAATTAGCATATGTATTGGCATATGTATTGGCACAGGGTTTGCCCATGGTGACACCCTGTGCCTGTCTGTACAGTTGTTGTAAACCCAAAAAGATGTTATTCTCTAGTACCATAGTAAGTATAGTCTTCACAAGATCAACCTGTGAATCATTAGCTCCTCTATCCTTCAATAAACTGCCAACTGCTGATATTCCATACTGGTTATTTATGACCGTAAATAGACTCTGTACATCCAGAGTAACCATTAAATAATGAGTCCTGGGTGTACCTCTATATATCTCCCCCAAAGCCTTTAAAAAATCTCCAGTGTCCCTTAGAACATTACTCATACTATCCATATATGGTCTTAATATTGTTTCTAGCCATATGGAAATGTTCTCGGTCACCCATTTTCGGCCCGACACTATGGGGAGTAGAGGTGGTTCTATCAGGGATTTGTGTATTTTCAGTAACCCTTTGAAAAGAGGCGTTACCACCCCTTCAACCTTAAGAAACCTGTACAATCCTTCATCTATTACCATGTCATGCAGGAAGAGCTCTAAACCAGTAGTGTCCAACCCGCGGCCCGCGGGCCGCATGCAGCCCTCAGAGCTCTTCCATGCGCCGCGACTTTAAATTTAAATTTAAATTTAATTTCATCTTTTTCCCCGTGTTTACATGTCCGCTGTAGTTTTCCTCTTCTGCGCATGCGCCAACTTTCTTTTTTCCGTTTTTCCCATACCAGCCGCCTTTGCGCTTGGTATGCGCAGCGCCGAAAACACCGCTTGGGCTATTTTAAAGGCAAGCTGCAGGAAGGAGCGAGAATCGTGAGCGTAGCCACAGAAGAGAGAGGATCTGTTTTTCTATTAATCGCAGGTAACACACCGACTACTGACTACATTAACGAAAGGTAAGTTACACAAGATGAAAGTGTTTTTTTGAAGTTAGATTAAAAAAGCAAAGAAAAGGTTTGAGCAAGCAGTCTCCGGGATTTGACAACACAGAGATGTTTTGATTTTAAAATTCCAGAGTGTATTTTACTGTGGTTTGCAGTTGAGAATTCAGTGATTGTACTTTACTTAACATTTTTTTATTTGTAACGGGTAAGCCCATTGTGTTACCAGTTATAAAGTTGTAGTTCTGCGGGTGTTTCTTTTTCAGCTGTCGAGAGAATTATGTGTTATATAAATGTAATGCATTGTAAACTGTCATAGCCACTCACTGTCAAGACTGAGTCAAGTCAGGGATATGCATTTTTCTCCATTTCTCTTCACTATATGAACAAAGTAAGACTGTGGCAGACTTGCCTGCAGTTCAGGTCAGCATGGATTTCTACTTTGGTGAATTAGCCTCTGCTGCTGGTATCATCCTTTTCAGCAACAGAAAAGCTCAACTGATGTTGGTTATATAGGAAAACATTGAGTTAAAATCACCCCATTCAAAACCAGTCATAGTAACTGATATGCAGAAGCTTCAGCTGGAATTAAATAATGAGCAAAAACAGAGACTTTCAAGTATCTTGGCCGTTTTAAAAATAATACGTACGGAAAAAATTGTATAACCATCCATATAAAAAGTGGAATATCTCAATCTTCCATAAAATCAAGTCTGGGATTTAAGAGTTCCATCTTCATTGCCTTTGGGACTATGCCCAGCAAGATGTAAATAGCAGGGCATGTAAACCTTCCCTGGCTACTTGCTCCTTTCCTTTTCCCATAATACTGTGCAGCTAAGCACCCATGTTTGGACCATTTGTGCTTACAACTTCTATTCACAGTTGTAAATGCTCCCAGGCAGACATTTTTGTTGGTGTATCACAGTGGTTTAGTGTGTGTGAAGTCTGTGTATTTAAGTCTCTTCTCCCAGTTACTCCAACTGCTGAATCTTCTGGCTCAAGATTAAGTGTTTGCAAGTTTTGTTTGTTAGTTGGTCTACCTTCCCTCGTTGTTCTCCATTTTCTTCTTACATTTTGGTTGTGAAGTTGTTACTGTTTTGGTTCCACATTTAGTCAGGTAGTTAAGAACAAGTTTTCTTAGGATGCCCAATTATTTTCCATGCTTGTTTTGTTCCTGTTCTTGAGACGTAGAATGCATCTCTGCTTATGCATTGTGTGTAAACATTAAAGTTGGACCATTTTGTTTTCCTTTCCTTTGTGGTACCTTTCATTAATATAGATATGTTACTCAAGCTGTACTAACCTCCTAAATATGACCCTCTCACCAGACCTCTTCAGGCTTTGGTGACCATTGAATTTGTTGTTTGCTTTAAAGTCAGTACCTTGTGTGTTGACCTCGGTTCTTGGTTGAACATTTAAATTGCAAGGTCATGGGGTTAACCCTTTTGATGCTGGCTTGACTTCGGCTTGAACTTGACATCGACTGCCCCTGCTTATGTCTATGAGTAACATTCCTCATTTTGATTCTTAAGTCTGTTACTCGCTCTATTTTAGCTGAAGATCTTTCTGTAAGTGAAGTAACATTTTAATAATCTTTTAAGCTTCTTTGTTGAAGTTAAGTAAGATATTGGTAACACTTTGGCTCTATGTTTCACACTACAAAACTTATTGTGTTGCACATTTTGGCCATTTGTTCCATCGTTATGAGCGGTACTGTTTCACATTTTGGAAATGAAAGTTTGATAGCTATGATGTGGGACAAATGGTCGAGATGTGAAATACTTGCTATCAGGGTTCAATAGTGAAAACAGAAAAGTGGCAGCACTAGCATGTGTTCTATTGATTCTATTAGTGACAACTGAAATTTTCCATGACAATCTAATTGTGCCTGCATACAAAGGGTGTTAAAACCTCTGTGGTAGTTACCTTGAAAAAGAGGTACCATCCAACAAGAGTGGATATAAAAATTCATTATCAAGTCTCAGTTGTGCACTTGCTAGAGAAGTTTGCACATGCGCTGATTAGGATTGTGGCTAGCTCTACTATAATATGAAGAGAGTTGTTGTGTCTTTCGGCTTTTCCAGTTGTAGGTCGCCAAAGCGGAACCGTCTGCTAATGATTGGTAGTTGTTTTAGGTGCCGAAGTTACCAGCCCTGATGCACAACCTTCAATGAAGGTACGCCCATTCATGCATGTCTCCACGCAGAAGGCTTTTCAGTGCTTTCTTTCTTAAAATGTTTTTCGTTCCACTATGAGGCATCCTAAGTAGCTAACATCAAACCAGATGATTCAGACTTGTAAAAAGCACCTGATGAAATTGTGGGCAATGTTGTTTTGAGAGGCAGCTTTGTAACCCACCCACCCACCATGAGAAACCTCTCTCCCAACTCCCTTTTATGTGCACAGGTGTAGGTAAAAGACCAGTGCTCTGAAAATGAGAGAACATGACTTGTGTGGCTGTGATCTCACTGTGCATTTGAATAATGTGTAGTATCATTATGAATGAAAAGCATTCTGAGTCTGGCATATTCAGGAGTGAGAAAACGTAAGTAACAGTTCACTGAAAGGTAGGACTCCTTTTTCTAAAATTAGCTGTTGCTATGTGGCTGCTTCTGCCGTATGTAGTGTAATTGTTCTTCTTGACATTGTACTTGGATAGGATAGTGGTGCATTGATTAGCATTGTTGCCTTACAGTACTTGGTTATTCAGTTTGATTCCTAGGTGGGGATGCGCTTTGAACATATTTTATATGTGCTTCCTGTGTTTCAGATTGTGACAAGTGCTCTGGTTTTCTCCCATGTTCCAAAGAGATGCTTTGGGTGAATTGGCATTACCCAAATTGCCTATAGGTGTGCATTTGTATCAAGAGAGAGTGAGTGACTGTGTGCATCCCAGACAGACTGACAATCTCACTTTGTTTAGGTTTATTTGGGTTATTTCTTCTGCCTTGTGTTTAGTCAAGTGAATGCTAGGTAGGATATGCACTTTCTCCTTCATAACCCTGAAATGAGTTAGGTGGGAAAATGCAGAATTAGCTAATTTGCATTCAGCACTCAACAGCTGTGTGCACTTGTTAAGGCACCTTAAACTTGCATTGCCTTTGATGAATTTGCTCTTGAATACATTTTGTGTCCATTTCTGTTAACTTGTTTGTTGCAAGACCCGACTCCCAACAGTTATCACTGAGGATTTTGTTATTGTGCATTGTAAGCAAGTTTAACATGGAAGAGCCTTTGCTGCATATTATCTTTACTAGTCAAGCTGCATATTTTCTTGTACTAGTCAAGTACATGTCTGCTCTGTGCTGAAGGTGGCTGTGGTTGTGACCCCTCCCCCCAAAGGAGTAACCTTGCACTCTAAGGACCACTTCAGTTGTCCACTGTTCTAAACTGACTGTAATTGATCTGAAGATGGGAAGCCTGCTTCGCTTATGCTCTACTTTGCCTCACTGCTCTACCCTATCCCCAAATCCACAGTTAGTCAGGAGAGCGGGCAAGCATGTCAGCAGAGGTGTAGGGCAGGCTGACAAGGAGCCAGTTGGTTGAAATGTGCCAGACAAAAGGACTTGTGTATGTAAACCTGACTAGCAGACATGATTGCAGCTTTAGGCACAGCTGCATCACAGAACAGCAACATCGAGACAATCCGACTGGCTGTGGAGATGTAAAACTCAGAAATGGACAGTTCAACCTTTCCACATAGGTCGGACTTAAAAATCCATCTGGAGCTAAAGAGACTTCAGTTGGAGGCCAAGGGTTTGGAAATAGTGTGTGTGTGAGTGTGAGTGTGTGTGAGTGTGTGTGTGTGAGTGTGTGTGAGTGTGTGTGAGTGTGTGTGAGTGTGTGTGTGTGAGTGTGTGTGAGTGTGTGTGAGTGTGTGTGAGTGTGTGAGTGTGTGAGTGTGTGAGTGTGTGAGTGTGAGTGTGTGAGTGTGTGAGTGTGTGAGTGTGTGAGTGTGTGAGTGTGTGAGTAAGTTAGTTGGTAGTAACGTTTGAGCCAGAAAACATCATCCTCATGGATAGAGTGAGTCCCATGCACACGTGTTTAACGTGGTTTACAGTGAAATTGGTATGTTGTCTTGAGATACAACAGAAAGGAACTGGGGTCTGTATTCAGCAATGGAATAAGGATTGAATAACATGGCTTTGGATTTGTAGATATTCTGTAATGTAAAGATTATGGCAAAATAACCATGCTTGCATTCAATTTGTATCTCCTGCAGAACAAGATGAACTTAAATGCCCCAGAAGCTACAGTTGGCAATGCATAGTTATCATAGCACTTTCTAAGGCTGCATTGGTCTTGAAGTCTTATGAAAGTTCTCCTTATATTGAGAGTTCGAGCTAAGGTTCAAAACAATTAATTTTCTAGCTAGCGTGTGTAGTAAAATGGAAGCCTTCAAGGAAATGTGTGTGTTAATTTATCTTTGCTTATGGAGGGGGTGCACTTGGTGCAGGAGGAGAGGGTGGTGACCCTCTCATCTGTTCAGATGTTCGTAGAATGTCTGTTTATCTTATTTTAGTCTTTTCCTCTATAAATTTGTCATTTTCTGGTAAATCGATGAGGATTAAGTCGCCGCTAAAGCTAAATGGTGACATACACTTGAGTTTTAGACTGAGTTCATATCCTTCAGAAAATGCATCCTAACTCAAATCCTGTTATTGCAACTTTCTAATCTAAGTTGATAAGAGCAGTTTTAAAATGTGTCCTTTTGGGGCTTTTTTCCACTTCATTTATTAGGCTTTATCTGTTTTACTAGATTTCTGCCCTGTCGGGTTTTGTGGTATGGGGTGGATGTTGGTGGGGGGGGGGGAGTGGTCATGATTGCTGGACACAGCAACTGTATGTATTTGTACAGTATAATAAACATGCTTCAGCTTTCTAGTCTCTGGGGAAAAAAAGATTGTTTATGATAGAATCTGTGACTGTGCTGTTACTAAACTTGTCAAATGCAATGTGGCAGAGAGAAGAGGGGAAATAATTACAGGACTGATGGATTCAGGGAGCATGATTGTATTAGTTATAGTACACAAGTATGTCTGTAAGCATAAAACAAGTAGTAAAAAGAAAATGTATCATTTCCTGCAAGTGTTGTGTGTTTTTTGGTTGTATGGTTTGCATTGTTTTTCGGCATAATTGATACAACTACATTGTAAAGCTGTGCACAGTTTTCAGAAAATATTTTTGGACTTGGGTTTGGGAAGGTAATGTGGAGTTGTTTGTAGTGAAAATTTAAAACACCTCGATAATCAAACTTTTTCATGCTATAGTAGTTGTGTCTTAAAAATAAAGGGCTGCTTTCTTTGTGTAAAACAGGATATTTAAGCAAACTTGTCCTTATTTAACTTGTGTGTGGCCAAAGCCAAAAGTAAGCATCAGATTTCTCTGTCCTGGCTAATGAGACTTACGATGATGGAAATGAATGTACTGTAACAGAAGGAGGGGTGAAGAAATAAAGTAACCTCAAAGAAAAAGAAGAGTAGACAGTGGGAGACAGACACAAAACATTAATATTTTTTCTAATACAGTGTTAACGGATAGATTTCTACTGTTTGTGGGAATTGTAAAGTTGGCTACAATTTGAGTGTGATGTTTGTTTCAGGTTGATATTGCAAACATTTCTGATAGAGTACAAACAGTCTTTTTGGAGGGAAGGGGTTCTTGTCATTTGGACCACAACAATGTTCTGGGATAGTTACTTTTATTTTATAACAAATGTTTGTATTTGGCACGTAAATGTAGTTCCACTAGGTAGGAAGAATTTTGGTACAGGACACATAGAAAATGGAGGTACAGATGAGCGTAATCAATGTGTGTGTCTGAATGACAATAAGGAAATAGCTGCAGGATAAAACTGAATTGTGGATAAATACAGAATACACTGTTATTTGGACCAATTTTAATTCCTGTCTGATAGTGGAGTAGAAAAGGAAAATACACAATTAGGAGATGTGAATGTTGTTGTGTCACTAGTGTCTTTTGGCTTTTCCTGGTTAGGGTCGCCACAGCGGAACTCCAGTCTGCTAAAGATTGGTAGTTGATTTTACGCGTCGAGTTACCAGCCCTGATGCACAACCTTCAACGAAGGTACGCCCATTCACGCATGTCTCCACACTGAAGATGGTATAGCTGAGAATTGAACCAGACAGCAACACACAACCGCAGCACCACCACCACGGTCTAATTAGGAGGTGTGAATATTAGTCATTAATAAATATAAGCATATTACACAAGTGAAACAGTCTCGCCAAAGTGACCCTCCAGCATATTACTACCCTCCTCCCATTCTGCCCTAACTGAGGTGGGTTCATAGGTTCATAACTAGGCTATCTGCCCTAGGGCATTTATAAGCCTAGCCAGAATGTGTTTGGCTTTCACCACCCATTTTAAATTTATTTTGCTATGCCCTTTTCGAGAGTTAGTATACTGTGCCTCTGTCTTAACAGTGACACAGAAATGATACCCGGGTAAACCTACGATCGCCCATCCACTCATCAAGATTCCTCTTGAAGAGAGTCAATGAGGGACTCTGCCTAACCTGACTGGGATTTTATTCCAGAGTGAAGGGAGCTCTGTTATGAATTTGTCCCTCCAGCATGTCCTATTTATTTCAGTGCTGAGGTTCAAGTCTCTCGAGTGCGTAGCTCGATGGGATTTGGATTTTCTGAGGTGCAGCATGTCCATTAATTCCGGGTTGGACATGGCTTTATACGTCAGGCACAGATTGCCTCTGAACAGGCGGTATGCCACTGAGTAGCGCTGGAGTTTCTTTAACCGGCAGCATATGGCATCTGTTTGAGCCCTTTGATCCTCTTGGTGAGGTACTTTGGGGTCTTTCCAATTGCTGCAGGTGTCTGGTAAGGTCCATCCCAAAAGGGGCATTGTACTCAATTATGGGCCTGGTGAGGGTAAGATGCTACTCAAGGGCAGGGTCATACTGGCCTGGTCTACATGCTCAGAGAGCTCCTTTATGTCTCTCTTCATGTAGTCCAGGGAGGTACTTCTCAGGTCATTCACACCAGCATGGACAATGACTGAGTCATATTTGTACTTGCCTTGCAGTGACCTGAGTGCTTGTGTTGTGGCGGATCCTAGCGCCCAACAGGCTGCTCACCGTGACCCTCTCCTTGTTCAGCCCAGGAGCGGACGCCAGTGTGCCTGACGATAGTCACCTATTACAAGTGTATCAGGTGTGTTGTTTAGTCTTAAGGGCTGTGACTGCTCGGTACACTGGCTTTGTGAGCTATGTGTTGTACGTGTTTTGTTTTGGGGTAGCTGTTGCTTGGGTGTCTGCTTTGAGGTGTCTGCTGCTTAAGCAGATAAAATCTCAGACATTTGCCATTTTTTTAATTTTTGTCAGGACACAACTGCCCAAAGAGGGACTGTCCTCGCAAAGTGGGACAGGTGGTAACCCTAATTGAACTATGCTGACTCATTTGTAAAATTACTTGGTAATTATACAGTCTGAATAATTCATTACAATATTTCAGTTTGTTATACTGTTCCATTGGTTATTCGTCAGTGCTGTCTATACTAGGCAAAATGACTCAAAAGAAAGGGGTGTTAAAATCTGTAGTCTAGTGAACGCCCATCAAACTAATATGAAACGGAGGTCAATATGTATTATAAACTATATATAATATATATTGATTGTGGCCTTTTCCAGTAGGTATCTGTCTGCATGTCTGTCTGTTAACTGACTATGTAAGCTAGTCTGTGAACATCTCAATGCATTCGTGCTTGAAGTGTTTTTGAAGCATTCCTGAATTTCACAATTGCCTGTTGCAATTACTGAAGTAAGCATCACGAAAGCAAATTACATACAAAACAAGGCATTATGACAAAAATACTTTTGTCTTAATTAAATAAACAAACCAGCCACAATTGAAAGGTTTTAAATATATTTAATAATAAACAATAAAAAGAATAAGACAATATTCAATCACTCAATGAATAAAGTGACACAGTTCAGAATTGCAGGAAATACATTGCAGGACAATCTCAAAATACAGAAAACATCTACTAATCTTGCTATAGTATATTGCAATCTGTCCCTAAGAGAGGTTACTTATCTCTCAGAATGTGCCTAAGGCCCTGGCCTAAGCCCTGAACTGGAAGTCATAAAACAGTAGTAAACAGTTTTACATTTGAAACCTGTCATTTTGTCTGTTTCCACACAAAAGATTAAAAGAACTTGGCTGCAGTGCAGACATCCTGTCTTGTTGATGAGATAACACAGTCGTAAAATATTCACTTCGTTACCTAGCTGAAGACAGACAGTTATAAAACAATTCACAATTCACTTCTGTTCTTACTGTTGTCAAATTTAACTCTTTATGTTCCAACTTCTACCTTACAGCACACATCTGCATGCCATAGGTATAGTTACAATACACACATCTCTGTTCTTTCCCAGCAGGGTACACTGGTTACATTCTTGAAGCTCAGTACAGAACATACAGTTCAACACACACTTCTGCACCAGTAGTTTAACATACACATATGTATAGTGTTTTTACATTTGTAAGACAAGCATAGGGAAGCATATTAGTATTCAAAATGACACACAGAATTATGTACATTGTACAAAATAACATCTAGCTGGGCTGGCAGCCTCACAACCGCTTTACCCAAAACTAAAGGGATGATGATGCATTTGTTGGCATTTGGCTTGGCGGTCATGTGTATGGCACCAGTCATTTGCTTGGGTGAGACCCTCTTATTCAGAATTGTTTTATTAAGTCAGTGATGTGAATTCTTTACTTAAGGGGACATATGGAAAAGGCACAGAATGTAGCATAAGCAGAAGGCCAGTACAGAGGGACACTGACGTACTAAGCTAGTGTAAGGAGACATGTGGAAAAGTCAGGGAATGTAGCATATGCAGAAGGCCAGTACAGAGGGACACTGAAGTACTAAGCTAGTGTGAGGGGACATATGGAAAAGGCAGGGAATGTAGCATAAGCAGAAGGCCAGTACAGAGGGACACTGAAGTACTAAGCTAGTGTGAGGGGACATATGGAAAAGGCAGGGAATGTAGCATAAGCAGAAGGCCAGTACAGAGGGACACTGAAGTACTAAGCTAGTGTAAGGGGACATATAGAAAAGGCAGGGAATGTAACATAAGCAGAAGGCCAGTACAGAGGGACACTGACGTACTAAGCTAGTGTGAGGGGACATATGGAAAAGGCAGGAATGTAGCATAAGCAAAAGGCCAGTACAGAGGGACACTGAAGTACTAAGCTAGTGTGAGGGGACATATGGAAAAGGCAGGGAATGTAGCATAAGCAGAAGGCCAGTACAGAGGGACACTGAAGGACTAAGCTAGTGTGAGGGGACATATGAAAAAGGCAGGGAATGTAGCATAAGCAGAAGGCCAGTACAGAGGGATACTGATGTACTAATCTAGTGTAAGGGGACATATGAAAAAGGCACGGAATGTAGCATAAGAAGAAGGGCAGTACAGAGGGGAAACTGAAGTACTAAGCTAGATGGAAGAGAATAGTCATTGCAAATTTGTTGGCTTAATGTTGTGGATTGTAATACTGTAGGGCTGCTAATGTTGACATTTTACCTACTTTGGACGGCTGGAGTGGTTTTCGCAGTGTGAATTGGTAGTACAGTAGTAGTGAATTAATGACAGTGTCCGTGTGTGCCAGTTTTTTTCATTGCAAGTGAATGACTTTTCTTGGGTAGCATGCAAAGTACACAGTATTTAACTTGAAACTTGATGGTACAGCTCTGATTATGTCATTGAAAGCTGCCATTCTTGTAGCAGTAAGAAACTGTTGATTACATGCAGCTAACTGCTAACCATACATGTTCATAGCTCTATCGCAGTCCATCTGAATTTCATGAATTATGAAGAACTTTTCAAAATGCCCAGTATTACTGGCACAGAGTACAGACCAACAGTCACAGTAAATGTGATGTGCTTTATGCGTAATGGGTGTAAGACTAATGGCATTAGTACTACAAATGAAACAAAGTGCCTCACTGGCCCTCATATGTAATCTGCCCAACAGGATGGGTAACTGTAAATTCACCCCAGGGATATTTTTGTGTTATTTTGCAGATGTGAAATGATCCCTTGAACACCATTAACATATACTACTACAAGTATGGATAGTTTTAATTTTTATTTCCTTATTTTTAATGTAAATTGTTAGCCATTGTTTTAAAAAATTATATAACTAGGAATAAAGTAGTTAAGTTACTCCTCTTTACTTTTCAGATGGCTTCTACATCTGGTCAAACCAAAACCGTGAAACGCAAGATAGCGGACAAAAGAAGAGTATTTCAGGAAAAATGGACCGATGAGTACTTCTTTGTTGAATCTCATAACAAAGCGCCTGCCTTGTGTGCAGAGAAGTGGTATCCGCTTTCAAGGACTACAATTTAAAAAGGCATTATATTCAAACGCACCCCAAATTAAGTGAATTGCAAGGCGGTCCCGTCAACAGAAAATATCAGAATTAAAAAGTCTTACATTTCAACAACAGCTGTTTCAAAATCAGCTACTCAACCGGATTCTTTACTGAAGGCAAGTTATGTTGTAGCAAATTTAATTATGAAAAATCCAAGCCATTTGCCGATGGTGAATTTGTTAAAGAATGCCTTGAAAGTGTAGCAGACATAATTTGCCCTGAAAAAATCAGAATTTTCTAAAATCAGTTTATCACACCAGACAATCGCATAGGCGTGTGGAAGATATAGCCAAATCTATTGAAAATACGCTGGAATCTCGTGTGCAACTTTCAAGTATTACTCCATAGCTTTGGATGACAGCACTGATATTACAGATACGGCACAACTTGCCATATTTATTCGTGGTGTTGACAACGATTTCAATATTACTGAAGAACTGGCCTGTATGGTTCCACTGAAAGACACAACGAAGTCTGCTGATCTGTACAAGGCAGAAAAAGAAACACTGGCAAGATTTTCCTTGACCATCACAAACCTGTCTGGCATAGTAACTGATGGTGCTCCAGCTATGGTTGGAAAGAGGAAGGACTAACAACACTGATGGAAGAAGATGCAAACAGATCAGTAATGTGCTTTCATGAAGTACCACTGCATTATACATCAAGAAAATTTGTCTGCACAGACTTTAAAATGGAAAATGTTATGAATGTTGTTGTTAAAACAATAAATTTCATAAGATCCAGAGGATTAAATCACCGCCAGTTTCAGGAGTTTCTGACTACTTTGGAATCTACCTATGGAGACATCTTGTACTTTACTGCAGTGAGGTGGTTAAGTCGTGGAAAAATGCTGAAACGCTTCTATGACTTAATACATGAAATAAAGTCCTTTATGGAGTTAAAAGGAAAGCCTGTACCTGAATTTGAAAGTGCAAGCTGATGGCTGATTTAGCCTTCTTAGTAGACATCACTGCTCATTTAAACGACCTGAACTTGCGCCCAAGGGAAAATCTATTAATAAATGATATGTTTCAAAACAGTGACTGCATTTGAAATGAAACTTAAATTGTGGCACAGTCAGATTAAGAACAATAGCTTCATTCACTTTGCAACACTGTCTGAGCAAAGCCATGCAAATACTGAAAAATATGTGGCATTACTTAATAGTTTAGCACAGGAGTTTGAGAGCAGATTTCAAGATTTTAGAAAACACCAACAACAGTTCAGTATATTTGCTACCCCATTCTCAGTTGACATCGACATGTTGCCTGCAAACCTGCAACTGGAATGCATGGAATTGCAGTCAGATATGCAACTTAAAGAAAATTTCTGCAAGCATCTTTATTTGACTTTATAAGTTATACCTACCCAAAGAAAAATATCCATCACTTCACGAACACGCCCTGTTCATGACATCTCTTATGGGGAGTACATACATTTGCGAGCATATGAAGCATACAAAAAATAAAATCAGAACAAAAATTTCAGATGAGCATCTTGAAAATACTCATGATCGCCACTACATCTATCAAACCTGATATAGACGCACTGGTATCAAAAAGACAAGCTCAGTCTTCACATTAAAAAGGTTATGCTCATAATGTTTGTCTACTCTACTACACAAAAGAACAATCCTGACTTGACAGCCTGAACCTCCTGATATGGACACTTAAGTATAACAAGAACTAGGACCAATAAGTTTGAAATCTGCAAAGGTCTGTGCCTGGCTGCACCCTTGTGAACTGGTTTCACAAACAGTGCCACTACTATTTTATTATAAAGTCACTTATTTGTTTAAATGTGAGAAATGCAGATTGGAGAGGCAACTGCAAAACAGCATGTGTGAGTTTACCTTGTGAAACTGGAGGTGTTTTGCATACTACCATGTTCTTTGTGTCTCCACAGTAAGTGGGTGAACCCAAGTTAAATGTGTTGTACCATCTGTTAGTGACAGAAACAAATGTAAAAATAAAAATTGTTCATTTTTTAAGAAGTAAAAGTGTCATCATTCCTGATATTGCCAGCCATATTTCAGGGACAGATTGCAAAGCTAGAAACAGAAGAATACATGAGCGCTTTGGACAACATATGGCCATTAAGGACATGATGGAAGACATGGAAACCAGCAAAATCACAGGTATGATCTCATACAAATTGAAAGGTTTGTACCTGTTAATTCTTTTTACAAATAAACTTTACTAAGATGTTAGAATGGATGTAACTGTTTTTTAAATAATTAGAAAGAGATATTGAAGTTTAGGTGAAATATTATGCATTTATTAATTTATTTCTATTATTTATTAATTTATTTATTGTTCACATTAACCTACAAAATAGCCACATTAGTCCACATAAAGCAGTGTTTTTTCGCTCATCAGTAATGTGAGACCTTTTTTTTTTTTTTTTTTTTCTCTTCAGTTAATGTGAGACCTTTTTTTTTGGTCCTCACCTGCCCCCAGACCATTTTTGTTAACCCAATGCGGCCCTTGCAACTGAAAAGGTTGGACACCCCTGCTCTAAACTATTATGGACTTTGTCAACCAAATTTTTAACCATAACAGGGTTAATAGGAACATATGTGGAACCATCCGATAACAGCTCTGCTATCTTACTCTGATAGTAACTAGTATCTAGAACCACTACTGCGCCCCCTTTATCAGCCATTTTTATAGTAATCTCATTATTATCAATTAATCCCTGTAATGCTTTTCTCTGTTCTACTGTCAAATTATAATACTTATTATTATGTCCCTTATGAAAATACTCCAAAAGGTCCCGCTCACAAGCATTAATAAACAAGTTCATGGAAGGAGTAAAAGGGGGCATATAGCTGCTAGGTTGTCTCAACATTAAATCATTGGTATTGATTGCACCAAACAAATTATGTAGGGCGATACTCCTACAATAAACCATAAGGTCCATCACGATCTCGTGATAAACACTGTCCCTACTAGGAACAAATGAAAGCCCCTTATTAAGCACATACAGCTCATCTGTAGTCAAACAATAAGTAGATAAATTAAAAACAATATTAGTGTCAACATACTAATGTTGAGACAACCTAACAGCTATATGCCCCCTTTTACTCCTTCCATGAACTTGTTTATTAATGCTTGTGAGCAGGACCTTTTGGAGTATTTTCATAAGGGACACAATAATAAGTATTATAATTTGACAGTAGAACAGAGAAAAGCATTACAGGGATTAATTGATAATAATGAGATTACTATAAAAATGGCTGATAAAGGGGGTGCAGTAGTGGTTCTAGATACTAGTTACTATCAGAGTAAGACAGCAGAGCTGTTATCGGATGGTTCCACATATGTTCCTATTAACCCTGTTATGGTTAAAAATTTGGTTGACAAAGTCCATAATAGTTTAGAGCTCTTACTGCATGACATGGTAATAGATGAAGGATTGTACAGGTTTCTTAAGGTTGAAGGTGTGGTAACGCCTCTTTTCAAAGGGTTACCGAAAATACACAAATCCCTGATAGAACCACCTCTATTCCCCTTAGTGTCAATAAAATGGGTGACCGAGAACATTTCCATATGGCTAGAAACAATATTAAGACCATATGTGGATAGTATGAGTAATGTTCTAAGGGACACTGGAGATTTTTTAAAGGCTTTGGGGGAGATAGATAGAGGTACACCCAGGACTCATTATTTAATGGTTACTCTGGATGTACAGAGCCTATTTACGGTCATAAATAACCAGTATGGAATATCAGCAGTTGGCAGTTTATTGAAGGATAGAGGAGCTAATGATTCACAGGTTGATCTTGTGAAGACTATGCTTACTATGGTACTAGAGAATAACATCTTTTTGGGTTTACAACAACTGTACAGACAGGCACAGGGTGTCGCCATGGGCACACCCTGTGCCAATACATATGCTAATTTAGTGCTTTCCTTTTGGGAAAAATCAATATATTTTCAACAACACAATCTGGCTACCGTCCATCAAGCTATATAAGAGGTTTG
>NC_056735.1:1337845552-1337855552 GCF_019279795.1 Protopterus annectens
AAAATGTTAATAGGTAAATATGATAGAATTATTGCAAAAGAGTATGGTGAGAATTGAAAATGTCAATAAATCCCTGCCAGAATATATAAAACAAACCAAAATAAATAAAACTAGCTTTTAACACCATTTATTAGGCAAAGATGATGGAAATATTGGATGATGTTAGTAAGTATGTAAGAGTTTCGGTCAATGAGATCTATAAGCTTACATGAGAATTTATTTGATTTTGAATGATTTATTAATGGATGGTTTTACAGACATTGATACTTTTAAGTTTTTGCACACTGAAAAACCTAGGGTGGCTTCTATATTTGGAATCCCTAAGGTTCATAAGAGCCAGGAGGACCCACCCCTCAATCAGATTGTGTCAGGACAAGGGTTGGTTACAGCCCCTTTAGCCAAATATCTAGATGCTAAACTTAAAACATTAATATGATTAAATAAGAATGTTCTTAAGGATTCATGGCATTTCTTGTGAGCTGTTAAACCTGCATTATTCTGTGATAATGTGTTGCTCATTACCAGTGATATAGTGGATTTATTTGGTTGCATTCCCCAAGAAAAGGGAATTAATTGGTTCAAGGAAGTTTTGAGTACACCTGGTTATTTATCTCATAGTAAATTTCATGTTTGTATAGAACTAATTGATGTTGTTTTATGTAATCATTTTTTATATTTTGAGGGCAAATGTTTTCACCAGACCAGTGATGTAGCAACTTAATTTTGTCTGTTTGGGAAGAGAAACAATGTTTTTAATGGTCCATATAAAGAATGTTGGACTCTCTATAAGCGCTTCCTGGATGACATTTGTATTTTATGGGTGGACACTGAAGAAAAGTTTTGGGAATTTTTAACTATATTTCCAACACAACTAACTTTCTACATTTTACATATAATTTGGATTATTATAAGATGAATTATTTGGTATTATAAAGCAAATTATTTGGACGTTAGTATTCATAAGGAAACAAGGTTTTTTAGGTCCACAGTATATAGGAAAAAGATGTATTCTAACTTGTTTTTTCATTTATCTAGTACCCACCCTTTTTATCAGAAGAAAAGCATTGTGAAAGGCAGTTCATTAGGATAAGCAGGATGACCTCTCTTGACAGTGATTTTGAGTCTGAGTGCAATATTTTAACGGAGATATTTGTTAAAAGAAGGTACCCTGTGGAATTGATTAATGAGGTTCATAGAGAGATCACCACTGGAAGAATGGATAGGTTTCTGCCTATTCTAAGAGTGGATACCCCCTGAGATTAATGTTGATTCTATTATGGATAAATCCATAAAAGTTGATAATTCTGAGCAAGCATTTTTAATGGAGATGCTAAGATTATTAGGGATATTATGTACAGAGAATGGATCAAGTTTGCAACCCTATCAGACCTTAAGGGGATAGGTTTTAAGAAAGGTTTTAACTTATAGGATTTCTTTGAGCCCAGCAATCCAGTTGGGTTAAGAGTTAACAAGGTAGGCACATGCAAGTATGGTTCATACCCACAGTGTCCTTATATTAGCAATTAGGAATTTGTGCTGGTTGGTTCCACTGGTGTTATTATTAGGAGTAAAACAAAGATTACATGTAACAACAGTGATCTCATATAATTGACTTATGTTATAAATGGACAGCATTTTATGTAGGGATGACTGATAGGAAGCTTAGGAGAAAGATTTATGAGCCCATGTATCATACAAAGAATAAGCATCAGAACAACACTCTTTTTAAGCATAATCTCATTTGCCCTTCAGCCAAATTTTTATTTTTTTTGTATTAGAGGTTATACCAGTCGATATTACAGGGGGTTTGTGAGACACTAAGATTGAGTATAGGGAACTACATTGGCAGATAGTTTTGGAGGCCAGTAAACTGCCTGGTATTAATGATACTGTCTCCCTTCCCCCTGTTTGAAAATTGAGAGCTGCTAAGTTGTAAAATGCTGTACAATACAAAAAAAAAACATTTTTATGCCATCTTGGAGTTATTTTAAGTTTCATAGTTCTATACATTTTATACTTTTTACAAATTATACATATTTATTATACTACATTAGGTTATGTTTGTATTCTATATAATCCCCAAGATTCAGCAAGATCTGCATGGGGTGCAGGAATAATGCAAGAGCTGCTGCAGGCAATATGGCTGTCGTGCGAGCCAGGAATAAGCTCCCGGGATATGCATGAGTGCACCTGCACTATTCCTGCACAAACACATCCCCTGTATGCTAATTTCCTCATTTGCTGGTGAAAACCATGCAAATGAGGTGAATTAGTGATCCAGGAAGCAGGCAGACATCCATGCAGGAATAGTGTAGACTGTAAAAATGTATTCAGCCAGTAGCTGAATACATTTCTGGAAACTACTAAAACTGAGGCATGACAGCTCATAAAAACACATGTATTAGAAGGGTTAGGCATGCCAAAGGCCAAATATATGGTCATAGGCATGAAAATTAGTTTCAAAATTATAAAAATTAACTTTTTTTTTGTTGGTCGATTTTGGCCATTTAAGCGCAGGGCAGCAGTGCGCAAGCGGGATCGGCCTGAAAAAAAAGCTAGAAGTAAGCTTTTAAACCAAAATCATAATTCTGCCATAATAGTCAATGACATGCATAACACAACAAGACCATGGAATAGTGGTTGCTAAGGGGGAAGGCTGAGTGTCTGATATGTAACCATGCATTAGCAGTCAATCCTATGCAAATGAGGGCAATGATACTGAATCACAGATTCCCCCTCAGTGCTAGCATGCACCCAACCGTGTAGGTGCATTAAGACCACAATGTAAGCCTAAGAGCTAGACAACTTCATAAGGGGGTGTGTCATGCATGCTGTAAGCTTATTGGAGCCCTGTGGCCTGTGTTTGCCCTTAGCTAAGCACAGCTAAGGCAGGGGGTGTGTCTGAGGCCATATTGTCTTCCACTAAGAAATGCAGAGTGTGATCTTGTCCAGGGAGGGCCAGTTTCTGCTAAACGGTGTTTACATTGCCTAAACGGGTGTGCTTGGTGTGCACCGGGTTTAAAAAAAACAGGCAATAGCAGCTCCATTCACATCTGAGCACTAGGTTTGCACGGCGCACCTCAGGGCTTAAACAAGAAGGCAATGGGAAGGGAAAATAGCAGTAGGAAGGTAATCAAGGAGAACTAGCATAGCTGGCAAGTGAAATGTATAAGAACCAGCCAATTACACAGGCAGCAGCCCAGCACACTATTATAAACTATGCAAACACCTTTCACTCTGGTTTTTCCCACAAACTCTACACCACCAGTGTACACAAAAGGGGAAATTTTACCTAACAAAAGCAACAAAATGATAGTGACTGCTTTTGCTATCATAAATCAACATGTGGAAGAGGCTGAGGGTGGTGAGGATGGCAATGCTGATGACCAACCCACAGTGAGGAGAAGGAGAAGAGTGTACAGACCCAGGGTAACCTACCAGGGGCTACATGAGCTGGAGATAGTGGAGCGCTATAGGGTGGACAGGGACCTCCTACAGCAAATTGTTGAGCTGTGCCGGCTACGCCTCACACACATAACCAACAGAGGGGAACCCATCCCAGTGGATACCAAGGTATGTGTAGGCTTAAGGATACTAGCCACAGGTACCTTCCAAAGGCCAACTGGGGATATCATGGGGATCTCACAGGCATCAGCATCCAGGGTACTCCATCAGTTCCTGGATGCCGTGTCAGCACATGCCGGTGAGCACATCTATTTCCACAACACCCATGAGGCATTCACCAGCAATATGCATCTCTTCCACCAAATAGCAGAATACTCTGAGGTAGTGGGTGCTATAGACTGCACGCACATACACATCAAAGCACCACACAGTGAGCGGGGTAGAGTCTACATAAACCACAAGAGCTTCCTCTCAATCAACTGCCAGGTCATGTGTGATGCTCAGGGCATTATAATGAATGTGTGTGCTGGCAGTCCTGGAAGCTATCACGACTTCCACATCTGGCATATGATGTGCTGTATCAGAGATTTGCCAATGGGGACATCCCATATGGCCACCTAGTGGGGGATATTGGTTATGCACTGGAGCCATGGCTGATGACACCCATCAGAAATGCACACACATCTGAACAGGAACTCCATAATGAGGCACTCGCATGGACCAGAATCATAATAGAGCATGTGTTGGGATGTTCAAGTCATGGTTCCAGTGCCTGGACATATCTGGTGGAGCCTTGCAGTACTCACCAGCTACATGTACCCAAATTGTCAATTTATGTGCCATGCTACACAATATGATCCTGTGGAAACAGCTACAGCAGGAACAGCATGGGGCAGCACCACACAGCCCCCCACCATTGCCAAGGCCAGCACAGGCACAGAGTGACTCAGAGGAGGAACATCCTGAGCCTGCCCCTGTAGGCAGAAGGAGACATGCCCACTATGCCCAGGCCTTGGCAAAGAGGCAACACATAGTGCACACACTGACACATTAGGAACCCAGGGAATGACACCTCTCTCTGACTCGCACATACAGTAAAAGGGATGCCAAACATGGCACTACCTGTGCTTAACCATGTATAGGGAGTATACTATGTTCTTCTGACACAATCAGTCCTCCAGCACCATCCTCAATACTGGCACAGCCACAAGTTAAGTCACTCTCACTATCAATTGCTGAATGGAGTAATATGTTCTGCTACTTGCATCTATGGTATGGATGTGAGCATGCAAAGGAATTGGATGGCTGAATGGGATGGCAACAGATAGTGGACACCTATATGTGCAGCATGAAACCCATAAAAATACTGGTGTCAACAGAGTAGGCAGTACAAGACAAGGTGACAAAACCCACTGCGGGACATGTGGTGGCCAAATGTGTGGACACACATGCATGTCAGTGAGGCTCACATACCCAACAACAGTCTCAGCCAGCAGGACAGGTGTAGATGACCACAAAGAAAGGCTTTGCTAAGGCCTCTGATTGATGGCAATGGAGAACAGCCCCCCTCCAGACCTACACAGACAGACTACAACAGGTCAGGCAGTGAGATGTTAGTTCTGAAGTGTAAGAAGTCTGAAACTGAAATGTAGGTCAATAAAACCTAAGAACTCTACTACACTGATATGCCTTGAGTCTGCATGATAGGTCAGAATACAGAATGAAATGGAAGCCAACAGAGTACCTGAAATACCAGTATGGTCATAACAAATGTTTACAGTTGTCAGGTGTGCCCCCCACAATCCTATGTAGAAATGTAGTAACATGTACATGTGGGTATAATAACAGAGGAGCACAGATTACCTGAGCTGGCCAAATTAGCAGGATAGATTGTTGCATGTGTACAATATGCAGGGCTCTGTGTGATCGGTTGTTGTGTGTTGTATATTGTGTGAAAGTGGTCAGCATGTAGGCATGGAGGGTTATGTCCTGGTGGTCACTGGCCAGTACTGTTGATGACAGGGCCAAATTCTCATAACTGCAGTGCCAAACACAATGCATCCCAGCAAGACACAATCCAGCAGTAATCCATACTAATTGTCCAGATGTAATATCTGTCACCATCTGAAAGATGGACATGGCATGAATGTGGGCCCAGACATACAAATAGTACACAGGTGGAAGTACCCTAGACAGAGACTGTATAAAATGTTACTGTCAAATGGACACACCTTTGGATTTGTACATACAGGTTAGCAGCACATTAGTTGGCTGTGCAGTATGGAATACTGATGTAGTCTGGCCAAACACTGGCAGACCAAAAAAGGCACAGGTATGAAGTACCACTGATGTCCCAGCACAAGCCAGCATAGGGGAATGCCCCACATATATCTGTGAGTCAGTTGCAAGTAGCTTCCATACACACATGCATTCAGCTCACTCCACCATCAGCCACAGGTTCCTCACAGGTCATATCCCTGCTGTTGAGAATGAGTATAATATGACCCCCACCTCTGTATGGGAATACCCAGAGCATGCAGCATGCTGAAGAGGTGTCCCATGCAGGTGTGTCCCTAGCTGTAAGCAGCACCCTGCCAGCATCTGCACAAATGGATTAATAAGGACAGAAACTATTGCCATTAACACCTTGCACACCCACCCTGTCACCCCAGGGGAATACAGTGGCTTGCAGCCTGGGACTGTAGGAGTGACAGAATTCACTGGCCTGCTAAGGATGGCCTATATCACTAACAAATGCCCTACAGTCCTTTGTCAAAGGCCTGTGTCTCGCCCATACTGCCAATGTATGTTATCTCATGGACTCCCAAATAACAACATAACACAGTCCACAGAGCACAAATGCAAGGCCATGTTGACAAATCCCAGTAGCATGTCCATCATGTCCTACTGCATGGTCTGTGGACCAACCCCTAAATACTGCTGGGAAGAAGTGATAACTATAGGGAGACTTATCAGATATTGTTAGCATAATGTTAGGAAGAGTATAGAATAATGGGAGGGGTAGAAGCATGGACCCCATGGAGTGTGTGAAGTCTGAAACTCTGATGTGTGCACATACTATCCCTGCCTGTAAACACAGGAATGGAGGGTTACAAACCTGCTTGTAAACCATAATGTGAAGGGGTAATGACCAGAAATATGAGCCCTGCCTCTGGGTAACCTGTGTGAATCTGTACAGCTGTGAGGTATGGCCACAGCAGAATATGGCCATTCTGTCACGTCAATAGATGTACAAGCATGGGATCCTCAACCACTACAGTACCAAGGTGCTGGACCATTTACACAGACCCATCAGCAAGTTTCTGCAGCTCCCCCTCCAAAATGGCATGATTGTGCAAGAATTTGTGGGCTGCAGACCACAATACTGGACAAAGCTGCATTCATCTTGTATTCTCCAAGAAATGACTGAGCAAATACATATACCTGTCAGTAGTTGATAACATAAAACATCACAGTGTAAAACAGTACATATGTCTGAATATCTCTGCTAACACCAAACCATGTAGCAGAAGCAGCACAGACACAATTATTTACAGTATCCCACTATCCTTTGCCCATTGTGACCCCATATTGTCAACATATCTACAGATATCCTGCAGAAATAGGTTGCCAGCTGTAGGTGTAGAACACAAATGCCTGCACTGGAGCACAACCTAATTGGAATGGGTTCACACATTCAATACAGAAGGTCATACTGGGCATGCTCCCACACTTACAGAAATGAAGCCCATGTCTGGCAACAACAGTGGACTATACATATCTGTCAGTCACAGATGTTTGTGCACACACTCCACATTGCACACCAGTCATGCTTTGCACACACAATGGATAGGAATCAACATATATATCCAAGGACAACACACTATAATAGGTCAAACATACACATACATAGATGTGGGGAAGAGAGTGACAGACAGTGACAAAGAGCTTCCCATCATGAGGCCTGTCCCACCCAGCACACATCCAATTAGCCAATATCACATGATGTGCACATGTCTATCACTGTAGACATTTGCTTCTGGTAGCCCTCAGCACTATAGTGTCTGTGGTGCTTGTGATAACTGTGTAACATGAAAGTACAAGTCATTATTCATCTAGCAGTTGTAGACACAGTCCTGTCAAATGTAAAGTTGTATGTGACTGAATGTTGTGTGTGTGCTTCCAGAGGAATGGTTTATGGCCCATTCACACAAACAGCACTCCCCACTGCCCTACTTTAGCTAGTCTGCTGATGTCATTCACCTTGAAATACACCTTTGGAGAAGGGCTAACCTTGTAAGCTCTGTGGCGCATGCTATAAGTGTGTGATACTATAGTGTGATGTACTAGTTAGGTAGGAGTTCTACTCCCAGACATGGCAACTGTGTGTGTGTGTGTGTGTGTGTGTGTGTGTAGTGATCAATGCTTTTGAGGCCATTCACAGTCACTACACTTTCCATTGCCCTACTTTGGCAAGCCTGCTGATGTCATTCACCTTGAAATACACCTTTGGAGAAGGGCTAGCCCTATAAGCTCCATGGTGCATGCTATAACTGTGTAATGCTATAGTGTAATGTATTAGTTAGGTTGGAGTTCTAATTTCAGACATGGCAATTGTGAAACTTTGTGTTTGTATGTGTAGGGATCAATACTTTTGAGGCCAGTCACAGTCACTACACTTTCCATTGCCCTACTTTGGCAAGCCTGTTGATGTCATTCACCTTGAAATACACCATTGGAGTATGGCAAGCTCTGTGGTGTGTGTTACAAATGCATTACACTGTAGTAGCAATACATAGCTAGGTTGAGGTTTGAATCTCAGTACTGGCAAGTATGTGTTTGTCATCAGTATGCTGTGTGGAGGTAGCTGTGATTGTGTAATAACAGGACTTATTGTGGGGTGGGTTTTGCAGAATTCTTATATTGAGGACCTACTATATGTTAAAATGTCCATCTTACAATGACAAAAGGTGTCAAACAGCAGGTAGGCTGGTGTAGACAATCCATACCCCTACATGTTACATTATGGATCAATAAAAAATATAGGCAGCCCTTGTATTACCCAGAGAACACTCTCCACCCATGTCTCATACACAAACACACTTGGCTAGGCAACAAACACTATATTGATAGTTCCCTGCATATTGCCCACAGATAGTAACCACAGTGTGATTGCAGTGGACTACAGAAGACATGGCACCCTGTTCCATCCCTACAATAGGCAAACAATTGCTTGCAGTGGTCTTTTGCTATGCTCTCCACTGGACTCCTACAACAACTGTAGAGTCTGCAAATGTAACCCACAAAGGGAATACCATGCCTTATACACATGCCCTGTATGGACAGATGCCACTAACACCAGTGAATACCTGCATCATGCTGTCAATGTAGGTGCAGGCATGACCTCAGTTCCATATCCAGTTCTCACCACATGAGATCTGGAATGCCACATCAGATGATAACAATCTGTCCACACAACATGCTGCAGAGACCCCAGGTACACTTCCACATGTCACAGAACATGCATGTGGAACATGTGCACAACCCAGACACTGTCCATGTTATGGAATATAGAACACATACATGGCAAGCATTGCACAGCACTGGCCACCCACAATAGTAACCCAGATGAGTGGATGGTTAATACAATACTCATCTGTGTGGGCCAATCCAGGTACTACACCCCTGAGTCACACTGGAGACCATTGCCATGTGCCCTGATGCCAAGGTATACCCTTTGCCTATCCTTGTACAGCCTTCTGTCAAAGTCAACTACTACACACCTGTGAAGCAATGAACCCATGCATGTCAGTACTGGCAAGTGTGTGTGTGTGTGTGTGTGTGTGTGTGTGTGTGTGTGTGTGTGTGTGTGTGTGTGTGTGTGTGTGTGTGTGTGTGTGTGTGTGTGTGTGTGTGTGTGTGTGTGTGTGTGTGTGTGTGTATGCATGGAGATTAATTATTTTGAAGCCATTCACACTCACTACACCTCCCATTGCCCTACTGTAGCATGCCTACTGATGTCAGTCACCTTGAAATACCCTTTGGCCATATATCAGCCTGATAAGCTCTGTGGCGCATATGATACCTGTGTAACAAACTAGTTAGTTAGAAGTTCTAATCCTGACTCTGCCAACTGTGATAATGTGTGTGAATCCCTGAGAGAGTGTGGTTGTTTCTTCCCTGACACCTGCTTTTGTGGACAGGCACATGTACTACACTTACCTTATCCCTCCTTTATCACTGTTGCTGATGTCACTCACCTTCAAAGATACCTTTGGACAGCTCTCCAGCATGTAAGCTTCATGGCATGTGCAATAACTGCCTAACAATATAATAGCAATACATAGTCAGGCAGGGGGTTGACACCCAGTACTGGTAAGTGTGTGACACAAACATGCTTAACTCTTACTCTCCTACCCCCTTCCTTTCTTACTATGTCTGTCTCTCTCACTCCCTCTCTGGTGGATGTGTAAAAGTACACCTGCTTTGCTTAGGGAGCAGCTTGTGTTTTGTAAGTGATGCTCATGATCAGTTGATGGCCTGTGCACGAATTGCACTCCCTCACTAGCTGATTGCATGTGGAACAGCTGAGGTA
>NC_056735.1:1337860552-1337893052 GCF_019279795.1 Protopterus annectens
CGTGTTCCACTATATGGGGACCACTGTCACCATCAACCATACAGGTAACTGATAATACTATCCACCCCAGAGATACATGTGCTTTGTGCAACTTATCTGAAACAAAATGGGCACACTGACAAGGCAGTTAGCACTGATAAGCCCAGGTCTCTCTGTATGACTGTTATGTGTTTGTCAGTGTGTATAAGACAGGATGCCACACTATGTATTGTTCATAAACAACCAGTACATCCCCCATTACCATACTGTACAGGGCCTGGTGATGTTCTTCACTTAACATGTAACCTGGAACACACCTCATCCTAAAAACTGTGATGTGTGTGCACTTAAGGCCACACACATCAGTAGCACTACATACCTAGGTAGGGGTTCTAGTCCCAGTGTTGCCAAGTAAGAGTGTGTGTGTATGTAAATAGATCTACTTCAGTTTGCAGAATATACATGTCCCAGGGGGTCATCTGTCCGAGAACTGCCTGGCAAATGCTAACATTTCACGGGTATCATCCTATGGAAATTCAATCCATCACAATTAGTAGTAGATGTGTAAATGTCCTCTTCCCCACTGTATAACTGTACAGCAATACTGGGGTTGGTATATATAGCTGGGTGTGGATCTTGTGGACACAGCCACCATCATTGCAATTATTTTGAGTGTATCCCCCTGCTTAGTTAGCTGTAATACTGTACAGTTCATGTTAACAGGTTAAGTAGTTGTCAATCACACTATCTGTGGTTCTACACCACATCACACCCTCCAAAGGGGAGGGCTGTGCTACCCGCACCAGCACATCTATGTTTACCAAGTTGAGGTTTGCTCTACTTTGGGGAAGGGGGAATATACACTGCCAGTACCATCGTCAATGACATTAAACTAGCAGACTGCTTATTTCCCAATGTTTTGTTGTGCCTGTTCTGTCTTGGTGGAATTACATAGGCTAAAATGAGTTTCTTGCAAAAGTACATACATCCATGTGTACAGTATTCTCTGTGTATTGCATCAACACCAAATCATCGGTGTGTGTTATACACAAACATGTGATGTGTACCACCCAGTACACTTACCATTGTCCACTGTAGAAGGGCTGCTGACATCAGCCACCATGCACTCACCTGTATAAATCCTCAGACCTATCAGGCATGTGGCACATGAAGTAACTGTTATACAGACTTGTGACATGTATTCAGCTGTACCAAGGATATGGCACAGTCAAGGTGTCACCACAGTGCCATACCTCTTGTAGGAAACAACAACAGACTAACATCCTGCTAACACATGGACACCTACAACACAAACGGAATACATTATGGAGACCACAATCACTCAGTGTTAATAACAGCTATAATGCATCATGGCTGGACAGCTACACTTCCTGACATGTAAGCATTAAACTTTAGTGCTGAAAACGTGTTACACAGAATTACACTGGTACACCATAGAACAGTCACCCTGTACATCAGAACGATATTAGTCTGTCCCTGCATCAATGTTATGGATGACAGCTATGTGGCACAGGTATCATCATATGCACAGGGTGTGTTGTTGGTTTGCCAGAGACCTAGGTTGAGCCATATGTTTGACATTGTGTGTGTGTGTGTGTGTGTGTGTGTGTGTGTGTGTGTGTGTGTGTGTGTGTGTGTTAGGGGGTTTCATTATTAATTGGGCTGTTGTGATGTGGTGTATGTAGGTATGGGGTTGCCATAGCTGTGTTGCTGATGTGTATGTGTATGCATGCACACAGTTCTACCATGTGGCTGCCATATACAGGGGTTTGTTGGGCAGCTGCAGACCGTACCTGGCAGGGTGTGCAGTTCACCTTCTCCAGCCACAGACATGAGAACTGTGCCTTCCAGGGGTTCCATGGGCACCACCAGGTACAAGTCATGATATGGTACTCTCCCCTGATGATGACATATGCCTGCTGGATCCAGGTCCTTCTTAGGACTGGCCAGGAACACGTGCACGGAGCCTGCTGTGTTGTGGTGTGGACAGCACCCCACCTGCAGTGTCAGGGCTGGTACTGCCACTATAGGACCGGCTCTGACTTTTTGCACGTCCACGTCAACCTTCAGCTGTTGGTGTTGCTGGCCTACGTCCATGTGGCCATCGCACTACTCCCACCATATGCTCAAGCACAGACATTCCACAGTTGAGGATTCCCACCATCTCACCCAACCGTCTATCCATGACCTCTGCAAAATAACGGTGGGCACCTGCGAGAGCATGGATGTTGTCAATAACAGAGGAATGAGTAGCCCTCTGCAGCCTCAGACCCTGTCTGGTATACTGTTCCATACATGCCTGCGCCTCCATGATGGCCTGAAACATGCATCTGGTGGAACAAGATGTGGCACTTCTGCCAGGGGAATGATGACCAGCAGCCCTCCTACAAGCACTCATGTACATCTGCCTGTGTGGTACCCTGCTGGGCATCCAGCTATGGCTGCTATGTCCAGACACACATGCCATAGACACCACACTGTCCTGTCCCATGCCACAACCCACCAAATGTCCCTCATCTATGGCCACTGGTGATGGGGTATGTAAAGGCAATATGACTGTGTGCGGGGATGGGGTGGATAGCAGTGGGATGTCAAACGATGGTGCAGCTTCAGCCCCTGGCAACTCTGCCTGTGCCTCAATACACCTATCATCATTGACAGTGTCTGTATGGACACAAACAACAGTTTGCCAGCAGAAGGGACCCTGATCTACCTCGCCACCTGTGATGATGCACTTTGAGACCTGTATGTCATTGCTTAACAGTACACATACACACACACACACACACACACACACACACACACACACACACACACACACACACACACACACACACACACACACACACACACACACACACACACACACACACTTACAGGTGAGGTTGTACAAAGATATTACACAGACCTCTCATTACCCATCTGTCAGCATGCATGACATATGGCACTCAACAGCATGCATGCATGCACTGCATGCTGTTGAGTGCAATATGTCATGCATGCTGTCAACATGCATGACATATGGCACTCAACAGCATGCAGTGCAGCTATAGTTAATCCCTATTACCAACATTATACATCTCTGTGATGCATGGGTTGTGTTAGTAGATGATGCCCCTTCCCCTGGAGCACACTGCACCCATGTACACAGTATTGCTGTGCACCTGTTCATCATCCTGGCATGTACTGTTCACCATACCTCACAGGTGTACATGCCATTGATGAATGTGTATATGTGTGTCAGTCATGTTTGCTCTGCTGATCATAGCCCCTATGTGTTTGTCCAACACATACCTGGGATGATATGTGGCAGATGTCATTAGTGAATGCCTGATGTCTGATTTATAGATCTCATCATCAGTGGTGCATGTATGGCCAATAAAATACAATTACAATGACAACCTTCAAACCTTACTGTGGCTATGAGGACTGTACACACCCTTATTGACATGGCACCTTCTTCCCTGATATGCCATGGGGCCACATTACTGCATATGTTAATATTACACAAACCTGATATGTGACATATGACCTGTGCAATCAAATGCAGTATCAAACAAATGTGTTAGTTGTGCATATGCTGATTGAGATGCATACAATTTGTGGGTGCATAAGTGTGCTCACCCTTAACATGATGGTTTGTTGCAACAACTGTTAAGTGTACTACATCAGTCACTATTCCTGGAAGGGGTATTTTAGAATGGGCCATCTGCATTTGCCAGTATTTGGTAACTCTGCCCTACAAATGTCCCCCAACTCTGCATGATTGCAAGGTTAACTCAAGTGCACAACCCTTGGAGGTCACACAGTGCCATCACTATTGCTGTGGAGTCATGGTTATGTCTACTACAATTCATGACCTTGACTGTGTGCAGATACACCATTCTTAGTGAGCTTTGGATGTCTGCTTCAGTTCTCTGTGTTTCAGGATGACACCCCCTCCCCATCCTCGGCCTTTTTGCAGATGCTTGACAACTATGGGCTACACATGTGTGTCATTTTTCAGTGTCCCAAATTCGGAACACCATGTGTACCAGCCTAGTCCCTGCTATTGAATGGCAAACATACAGGTGTACACTGGCACCAGCAAGGTACAGAAGACAGGGAAGGTGGGCCTGAGGTGGGGTGAGGTGTTGCTTGAGCAGTACATCTATCTTAATTGATACTGTCTGTAGGTTTCCAACTTGGTCTTGGTACACCATTACACATTGCAACACATGCCTTTGGGGAACTTTTGATGTTATGCATACGCTACCTATAGAGAGCCCTGGCTGATGTTTCCTGTGGAACAACTGTCCCATCTGATTACCCTAACCCTTGGGCCAAACTTATGCAGAGTGCAGGTGATTGTCGACACAGGGACTGCACAGCCAGTACTTGCTAGACATTTCTGCAACTCCCTCAGGTTGCAGGATGTTACTAGACAGCCTGCATGACCAGTTTGCAACGTGTCATCATCTGTCTTGGATGGACATCTATGTATTTTCTTCATTAATCTTGTCCTATACATCCTCGCCACATACGTGACTGTCTGCACTGTTTGCCATGGCATATGCAATGGTGAGGTAAGGCTACATGTCCCACTCCTGCATGCTACCTGTTGGGTATGAGATCCATTCCATGGCTTGTAAGATGTGTGCAAACCACGGCTGCCTCTGTTGCAGGTAAGTGGGTACATTTGATGGACAAATGTCTTGGACAACAGACAATTTCTTGGTGTGACATTGAGGACCTGTACTTGCTGGAAGGTCCATACTCATGAAGAGTGACTGAAGTCAGTACCTCAAAAGCTGCTTCCACAATAGGATATTTGGAGTGTATGCACACATATGCTTCCAGTGTTTCTTAAGGTATGTATTCCCCATATTTGCTGTCTGAGCATAGGATTCCATATTACACATTCATTGCTCATGTTAGGACCACATTACAGGTTGTAAGGGTTGTGGAATGCAGTATTGTGATATGCCACTGTGTAGATATGTAGCAGTTGCCATTGTAATAGTGGTATATACACTGTTGTACCACTGTATAATGGAGATGTTTCGGACATGTTCCTACTGTAGGCCATTTGTCCCACAATTATGTTCATCTCTGTGTACACATCTTGCAATAACAGGTTGTTAGTTATATTGCAGGACTCTTACATGCCCTTCAGATATGCCACCATGGTGACCAATGCAATGCAGTGCAGTTAACAGCAGCAATAAGTGAACATGTACAGCAAGCATAATGGGTAGGTGCATTAAATGTGTGCATGGCAAATACCATGGCCATAACATGGTCAGTGTATTGGCAAACCTGAACAAACAACACCATACTCACCAGCTACAGGCTGCTGCCCCAGAGGTATACATGAGGGGCCTACATAGTTGTGTGAGAGTTGTGATGTCAGTAGCCACACCTGTGGCATTGGTACAAGGTGGGAGCAGAATTAAAGTACATTAACAGTACAAACCCACAATCCTACAGAGTAAGCACATTTGTTTATTACTACAATGCAGCAAGAGACCATATATATTTTAACTCACATATGCATGATTAAACTCTATAGATGCAGATGGACAAGCAGCAGTTGTCTACTGATGTGCCCTGTGGCCTTACCTGCATGCTTCTCATCCATTGTGTGGTTAGCACCCACTTCCACAATGCTCTCCACAGGGTCTTGTGTTTGTGGGTGGGCAGGTGCCCCGAGGCTGGTGAGGAGCTCCTCAGCATGTGTCAGGGGGGACTGGATGGCATGGCCCCCCCTGTGGCCAGCTGGTCCCTCCTAACCGCAGCAGCATACTGACGGGCATGGCGGAGTAGGTCAGTGCACCGATGTCGGACCTGCTCATAACTGCGGTTATGCAGGCCGACATCATTTACCCTGTGTATGAGCTCATTCCACAGGGCGGTCCTCTCCTGCAGATCATGGGCTATACATCCAAACAGGGTGTGGTAGTGCTGCACCAGGTGGTGTATAATAACCTCATTCTCCTGGGGGGAGTAGACTGGCAAGTGCTCCTGTGACATGGTGCCTGAAAGACAAAAAAAGGAAAAAAGGTCTAAGAACCTCATACTGCAAGGATATAATAGTTGTTAATACACATCTCTGCCCCCCCTCACCATATCTGCAACAATAATCTGAACACACAACTAAACTCAACCTACTGTTGGGACATATATTGTATTGTACAACGATTTGTTCAATGTGCTTCTAATCTAGTTGAAACACTATCATTGGTGGCTTGTTGTGAACAATGTCCTGCATGCCATTGCAAGGGCCACTATGGTTCCATATATACATGTGTTCTGTTTGCTATGTGACTGCTCCAAATCTGGTGTTTTGTGTTAATGGGAATATCTATGCATAATCCTGGAATGTGTGGACTATTACTACCCACATATGTTCTATAACTGTGACACAATAGCATGTTTGGGAAGACAGTTCCCAGCAGAACCACCTCTCCCACCTCATCTGGCCATGTTACCAGGCCAGAGCAGTTCTGGGACCCATCCCAGGACCTCATCATCTGCTGGTCCTGCACTACCTTCAGCAGAAACCACCTCAGGGGATGGTGTTTGTCACCCCCCCAGGAGCATACACAGACAGGATCCTGTCACCTGAAGTCAGGTCCAAGGTCTGGTGCATAGGGAGCTCCAAGAGACTTGGGGGATATGCTACACCACCTTGAGGCCCTCAGTACACAATTACAGGGTCCACCTGCTCCTCCTGCTCAGCCCTCAGCCCAGGCACGTTAAGGGCCATGAAGGTGCCATTGTGACTGCCCATGGGTGGGGACCTTGGTCCCATTGTTTCCATATGGAGGGTCATGGGCTTCCACATTCCAAACATCACTCCCCATCCAAGGTGTTTACCCACCACATGTGTCATATACCGCCCCTGTATGCTGTCTTGTCTGTGTTCCAACCCAATCTACCTCCCCAACATACTCATCTCACCTTCACAAACAAGGGCAATGTGTTCCCAACAAGGATTTCACACCAGACATAACTGTCCATTTTGCAGCCGATTACTACTGTATATATATATATATATATATATATATATATATATATATATATATATATATATATATATATATGTGTGTGTGTGTGTGTGTGTGTGTGTGTGTGTGTGTGTGTGTGTGTGTGTGTGTGTGTTCTCTCACAGATATCGTGCAGCACTGTCATTCAACAGTAGGGGAAATGTGTGTGTGTGTGTGTGTGTGTGTGTGTGTGTGTGTGTGTGTGTGTGTGTGTGTGTGTGTGTATATATATATATATATATATATATCTATATATATATATATATATATATATATATATATATATATATATATATATATATATATATACATATACATACATATATATATATATATATATATATAGATATATATATAGATATATATATATATACATACACACATACATACATATATATATATACACACACACACACATTTCCCCTACTGTTGAATGACAGTGCTGCATGATATGTGTGACAGAACACGCACATATATTTATTTATTTTTTTATTTATTTTATTTTATTTTACATTTGTTGACTGGGCTAGTCTAGCTGGATATATGTCCATTTTCAGTAGAGGCCCAGGGAGAAAAGCTCCACAAAGTTAAGTACAATAGAACAAAACAAAGATAGGTACAGCATCATTAATGCTAAAAACAGGGCAATTGAATAGAGGTAGTACATGAAAATATTCAAATACATGGTAAATACATTAATCATATAAAGTGGAAAAATACACATTTTTTTTTTTTGCAACACACAGTGAAATACATCCATGTTAATGAGAGGCATAGCTTATAGGAAGTTTTGCAGAAGAAAAAGGTAAGGGAGGTAGAAAAAGAGTTAATCAGGGTTAGTGCAAAAACATAGCCAGTGTTTGTTGAGATACATTTTTAGACATTTTAGCTGTGTTTTAAAAAGCGGAAGAGAGGACAAAGAAAGGATTTCTGAGGGAAGTTTATTCCATATTTTGCCAATTGATTTGAAAAAGAGACAGTCACCTGCAGAATTATTGGGTTTGGTTATATTTATCCATAGTTTGTTGGAAGAGCGTAACTGGTTCAGGTTATTGTATGGTGAGATGAGGCTAGAGAGTATAGCTGTTTTGGTTGGTTGGTATAGGATCTTATGAGCTATAATGAGTTGTTGCAGTGTAAGTAGGTTCTGAAATTCAAGCCATCCTAGATTTCTTAGGTTCAGGCAGTGGTGGGTTTTGTAAGGGGATCCTGTGGCAAATCGAGCAATATTATGGAAAGATGTTGCTAATTTATTGAGGTTGTTTTTGGAGAGATGAGTGTATATGGGGGAAGCATATAGAAGGGTAGAAATCAGGTGTGATCTGGCTAAGGTGGTCCTTGCTTCAGGTGAAAGGAAGGGTTTTATTCTATAAAGGGATCCAATTTTTTTATTAACTAATTTTATTGTGTTATTGATGTGAGTGTCAAAGGTGAGATTATTGTCAATAGTAATACCTAATAGTTTGGTTGTTGAGTCAGGAGAGATGAGAGTGCTATCCATGGCAGAAATAGTGAAGTTTAGAGGGGAAGATTTGCGGGAAGGTGAGAATAATAGTAATTTGGTTTTCTTAGGATTAAGGAGTAGGCAGCGATTAGAGAACCATTGTTCAACAGTGGTAAAAGCTTTTTGAGTGATTGACTGTAGTTCAGTTTGTGACTTAGCAGTGCAGATAATAGTAGAGTCATCTACATATGCAGGTTGTATGTGGGATAGCTACTTGGAGGTCGTTAATAAAGATGGAAAATAGAAGAGGGCCAAATATAGAGCCTTGAGGTACTCCTAGAGAGGTAGGGAGGAGGTTGGATAGTGCATTTTTCCAAAGAACTGCTTGTTGGCTGTCTTCTAGATAGGATGTAAACCATGTTAATGAAAGAGGATCAAGTGAGAGAGATTTTAGTATGTGCAGAAGAAGTTTGAGGTTTACCATGTCAAAAGCTTTTGATAAGTCTAAGAAGATAGAGGATGAAAGGTAATTATTGTTTCGGTTGAAGTTAAAGGAGAGAAGAGCAGTGGTAGTACTGTGGGAGGGTCTAAAACCATGCTGACAGTTTGCAAGTAGGTTGTTTTTCAGAAGGTTATTCAGTAGTTGCTTGTGGATACATTTTTCCATGATTTTAGCTATTGGAGATAGGAGAGCTATAGGACGAAAGTTAGAGAAGTCATTAGACTTACCACCTTTGTGAAGTGGGATGATGTAAGATATTTTCCAGATAGAGAGGAAAATACTTCGATTAAGGATCTATTTATCAGAATAGAGATGGGGTAGGCAATAGCTTTGCCAGATGTTTTCAAGAATTCAGCAGGAAGCTTGTCTGCAGAAGGAATAGATGGTTTTAGTTTTTGGAGCAATGCTAAGATATAGGAGGTAGGTATGGGTTGAAGGTGAAAGGAATGAGGGTGATTTAGGGAAGGTGAGAGTAGCTTAGAGGTGTCAGGAGAGAGATGACTGGCTAGAGTTTGAATAGTATTAGTAAAGAATAAGTTAAAATTGTTAGCTGTTTGTATGAGATTCTCTGGGTTGCAGTCCTGTGGGTTAGGTGTGATAGACTGGCCAGGGGATAAGAGATTATTGATGCTGGTCCAGAATTTTTTGGGGTCCTTTTTGGTGGTTTGTTGTAGTTGAAGGTAATAGTTCCTTTTGTCTTGAAGGATAGCTTTTTTAGTACTGTTTCTAAGTTCTTTGAAGTTTTGGTGGTTAGTTAAATTTTTAGTGGTACGCCATTTAGACCACACTTTATCTCTGAGGATAATTTTTTGCTTGGTGTTATTGGTTAGCCAGGGTGCTGCTTTAGCTTTGGTTCTGATGATGTGACTTGGGGCATAATGATCCAGGATAGATAAGAATGTGAAATTAAAATATTCTACAGCTTCATTAAGAGGGAGATTTTTTAGAGGGGACCAGTTACATTGTGATAATACAGCTATGAATTTGTCAGGGTTAAAATGTTTTTTTGAACATAGTGTTCTATATGTGGTAGGTAGTCTTAGGTTGGTTCTATGTCTAGTAACATAAATAAGTGAGTGGTCACTTAGGGCATCAGGGAGAGTACCAGATTGATAGGTTTGTTGAGGAGTATTTGTAAGGATCCAGTCTAAGATGGATTCTTTATTGCTGGTTTTATTAGTTCTGGTAGGACTATTTATTAGTTTTGTAAAGCCATGAAGTTTAATATGGGAGGTAGGGTTTGTATTATTGCAGGAAAGCCAGTCAATGTTGAAATCACCTAGGACTAGTGTTTCTTGAGTGAGGGAGTTGGCAAGTGAGCTGAGGATACATTCTAGTGTATTGATGTTGTTACCTGGGGGAAGGTAGATACATGTAATGTATAAGGCTTTTGTACTGTTGATTTGAAGTTTAGAGCTAAGAATTTCTGCATGATTATCAGGGATAAGAGTATGATCTAAAATACTAATTTGAAAATGTGCTTTATAGAGAATTGCAACACCTCCACCCTTTTTTGAAGTACGATCTAGTCTAATAATATTATACCCAGGTGGGTGATTTCATTGTCTTTGATGGTTGGCTTTAGCCATGTTTCGGTTAGACATAAGATATTGAATTGTTGGGTTTCTAGAAGGGCATGAACTTGAGTGGTTTTATTACAAATACTCTGTATGTTCAGATGAGAAATATAGAGAGAGTTTGTAGATTGAGTGGGTGAAGTGGAAGTAGAATTGTCTTATTTATTGTGGTGCTTAGAATTGGTATGATGTGGCCCTGGGTTATGATTGATATCTCCATCCATCAATAAGTAAAGGAGTCTATAGTCTTTTGAGTGGAAAAGTTTTTGAAAGGAGTCTAGGAGTTTCCGAGATTTTGGTTTGCTTAACTTTAAATGTTCTAGTCTGTGGTATTTAGCTAGAAGGTATTTGGGTTGAGTAGTTTGGTTAGAGAAGGTAGGAGTCACAGATGATATAGGTGAAGAGGTATGTTTGAGTGAATAAGGAAGAGTGGAGTAGAGTGGGTATTCATAAAAGGTTAAGAGGTTGGTAGCGATGAGGCAGGAGGTAAATAAAATGCAGATAAGTGGTTTTAGAGGTGAGGGGATAGATGTTCCCATTTTTGAGGAGTGGAGGTTTGTTGGAGGTAAAAGGGTAGTTTATAGCTGTGGTAAAGGAGGAGTCTCTTTGTTGAAGTGAGGAGGTAGGATGAAGGTAAAGTTAATTAGTGTGTGTGTTAAGAATTATAACTATTTAGGTGATTGGATGATAGGCATGGATGTGATTGGGTGGTTAAGATATGGGTGTGGTCATGAGTGCTATATAAGTAGAAACACTGGGGTGGGTGAGATTTGGGGTAGGGTAGGGGAGTGGAGTGAGCCCAAGTGAACGGAGTGGGTAGAGACAAAAGAGTGTAGAAGCAAGGAAGACAATCAGAAAAATGAGAGTGACCAGCAGGTGAGTGAGGAGTTAGAGAATGTAGAAGTAATTTACCAGGGGAATGTTAGGGTGCTTCTAGGCAAGGTTAATTTATCAGGGTAGTGTAAGGTACAAATGCAAATAAGAAAAGTAGGATTGAGTTAGTTAACGCTATTAAGAGGGTAGGAAGATGTAAATAATGACAGAGTGGGGATGAGGCTAGAGAAAAGACAAATGAGTGAAGTGAGATAGGAGGTTAAGTAAAGAGGCCTTTGAGGTAGAGATACTGAGCAGTAGGGGTAAGGCGCCACCTAGTGGCCATGAAATAGATTGCTACAGATCTTTTGTATTGGAGGGGGTAGGCTACAGGCCAGGGGAGGTAGGGAGATGTAAGAAACCCAGGTAAGTAGAGCACATCAAGGAGTTAATTAGGTGGAAACTTCAGGAGAGAGAAGAAATTTAGTAGGTTATAGGCTGCTGGCTATCTGTAAAGGGAGACTTGGCTGGTATAACAGGCTCTTTATCTATAAGTAATGGTAAAAAGTCAGGTATTGTTGACAGTACATATGTTCTCTGATTTGAAAAAGGCTCGCTCTCAGGGAGCAGGTGGTATTTTCAGAGTCCACGCTAGTTTCCAGAGACTATCCAAGGGGGTTTGCAAGTTTGTAGGTTCTGAAGGCACAGGTTCACAAGGCTGGTATATATTAGAAAGACAGAGGAGATGAGGTAAGTAAAAACTAGGTGTTATAGTCAAGAAAAATAGGTATACAGCCACAAATTATTTAGAGTTAAAACAAGAAAATTATAATGCTGTAAAAAGTACTAGTATATACATATATATATATATATATATATATATATATATATATATATATATATAGTAGTAAGTGGGTGCAAAATGGACAGTTATGCCTGGTGTAAAATCCATGTTGGGAACACATTGCCTTTGTTTGTGAAAGTGAGATTGGTATGCTGGGGAAGGATATACACATACATGTGAGCCGCGGTGGTGCAGCAGTGGCATTGTCACCTCACAGCAAGAGGTTCTCCCATTCGATTCTCAGCTGGAGTGCCTTCTGTTTGTTGTCTGCATGTCCTCCCCGCGGTCGAGTGGTGTTTGAAAGACATGGGTGAATGGGCATACCTTCGTTGAAGGTTAGGTGTCACGCTAGCACCTCTGCACCATAAAAATGTACTGCCAATCATTAGCGGATTGGAGTTCCGCTGTGGCGACCCCTAACTGGGAAAAGCCGAAAGAAAAACAAACATATATATATATATATATATATATATATATATATATATATATATATATATATATATATATATATATATATATATATATATACACACACACACACACACACACACACACACACACACACACACACACACATATATATTTGTATGTGTGTTTTTATATATGTAGACATACACGTGTATATATATATATATATATATATATATATATATATATATATATATATATATATATCTTTGTGTATGTCTGTATATCTGGAGACATACATGTGTATATATATATATATATATATATATATATATATATATATATATATATATATATATATATCAAGGATGCATTCAAACATGAGGCCCACACTCTCTAACTCTCCTTCCTCCACAGCTGCACTGTTCTGCCTTGCTACAAAACAGACAGGTGTCACATGTGAACACAGCCTAACATTAGGGGGGTATATATAGGGACAGAATGCAGGTAAGCCTATTACACCCCTATGGCATTTGTGCATGCTATATTTCATGTTAACATGACTGTTCTGCAGGTGGTGGGGTCTGAAACACATGTGTCTATCATAACGACATTACTTCCATAACCAGCTATTTGCCACACTAATATACATGCCTTGAGATACAGAATACACACTATGATGGCTTAATTCTTGTCAGTCAGTGCTGATCTGCACAGTTGACAGGTATGGCCCACTGCCCACAGGGCCAGACACTATGTCAATAGCAGTTGCTCAGCAGGACATCATTACAACAGCAACTCATAATGGCACATATAAATCTTTTACACATCGTCTATCCCATTATTATAGACCAGGTACTACATTCAATTACATGCATGCATGTTTCACATACCTGTTGTAGTATTGTCCTCTCTTCTAAGTACACTTTTATGTGTCTCCTGTGTTATATAGGGTTGGTGTGTAGTTTTAGTTGTTTTAGATATTTTTTCCTGTTTATTTCTCTCTCTCTCTCCACTACAGGGATTGAGCTGCTTTGAATAGATTGCAGTGTGGATTTTGTAGGTGATGCACATGATCAGGTGAAGGCCTCTGCAGCAATCAGTGTTCACCAGTTGCTAATTTCATGCAGCCAGCTGTGTAGTACTTACAATTACCACTGTCATAGCAACCCACTACTATAAATTACTACATCATGTGGGCATTGTCTGTTTATCTTTCCTGTATGGAAGACATCCTTCCTGTGTGTGGGCAGCAGTGCAGTTACAGACAGCAGGTAACAATACCTCTTACAACAGGACTTGCAGACACAGGCCAACTACTTATTTGTATAAGGTTCCAGACCTACGGACCGTGTGAGTAGTATTGTTATATGCATTGTATACTGCTAGTTTTACTGGGTTCGTATGTACATATTAGTTTAGCATGGGATGCAGTCTGTCTGTATAGTTCTTAACTGTGAGCCTATCCACATGATGGCCAGAGGATTGGCTTATATGTTTTGTCTGTTCACCACACAGGCCTTGTCATTGATATATCAGGGGCATTCTGTCTGTTGAGTGCTATCAGTACATGGCTACATCCATTTGTGTTTCTGATTTCATATTCCTAAAAAAAGGTACGTTGCAACCAATCCTGTAACACCAGCAATTTTCACAGTGTATAACAATAATGCAAATATGGCCCTGTGTTTCAGCCCCTGTCCTTCACCTATATACCAGGCTTTGTCCATATGTTATGCCGAAAGAGGTTGCTAAGTAGTGGCCAATCATTATGTAGTGCTGGCATTCCTGCCATCATTCCAGTGATGTTGTGGACTCCCACACATATTGTGGGGTAGGGTCCATATATATGTGGGCTACAGCTGGGCAAAATATGTGTGACCTTGTACAGTTCAGAGGTCAGTGTATGTAACACTGTTATATGCCCTTGTAAGTCAGTCTATGAGGGAGAGTTATGCATCATTTATAACCTAGGCTGTTACAACATGAGGGATATCAGTAGTAAGAACATTAAGGTATATAGCTGTATATTTTCATATATTTCACCATGGGAACAGTGGTGGGCTAGTACTTACTGTTTTACAGACAGTTCTGTTTGTCACTGTGATAGTGATGTTTTAAATAAAGCATTGTTATGTAACAAATACTTTTTCATTGCAACACCTTAATTATTTTCCCCCTAGGGGTTGAGTACAGAGTGTAATTGGAGGCTGCTGAACTACATCTGTATTAATTAGTGTTGACTGATTCTTATCTTCCAGGCCAGTGTTTCTTTACTGTTGTACTGCTTGAATGCCTTGGCCTGGACAGCAACATATGTTATGCTTTCAGATTACTGTATAAAATACTTTGCTTGAGAGTTGCATTACACAGTTATTATGTATTTCAAACACCTAACTGCTATATGAAATGGCATATACAACTAATAAACATTTCTATGTAGCCAAACCTGTGTGTGGTGTCATATCCTTTGACTTCTCTGTGGGTATATGTTTCATGCAATAATTGTCTTTTGTATGAGAAAATCAAACACTGTCCACTGTAGGAATACTTGCTGTTCAATATGCTGTGCACCCTCAAAATATGTATCTTCCTATACATATCTATATGTAGTAATATATGCATATGTGTATGTATGTGTATATACATATCTATATCTATATGTATGTATATATATATATATATATATACATATTATATATATATATATATATATATATATATATATATATATATATATATATATATATATATATATATGTATATATATATATATATATATATATATATATATATATATATATATATATATATATATGTGTGTGTGTATGTATATGTATCATTGGAATGTTTACTGCTTCCACATTGTACATTCCCTATGGTAGACAGACTGTTCTGCATGATATGTTATTGATATCATCCTGACATATATTATGTAGGGGCTCTGGGTATGAGACCTGCAAATGTTGGTATTGTGTTGCAAGGCAGATCTGTTCAGCTGTGGAGGAGGGGATGATATCAATAATTACAAGAGGTACTTAATTTGGGCCCCCTCACCCCCATTAATGGTGCCTTTGGTCATATATTAATTTGTTGTGTTCCTTTATCTCTCTCTACTCTCTCTCTCTCTCTCTCTCTCTCTATATATATATATATATATACTATAATATAATATATATATCTATATATATATAAATATATATCTTATATATATATATATATATATATATATATATATATATATATATATATATATATATATATATATATATAGACATATATATATATATATATATATATATATATATATATATATATATATATATATATATATATATATATATATATATATATATATATATATATATATATATATATATATATATATTTATATGTATACACATACAGACATGTGCATATATAAATACATTTCCCCTACTGTTGAATGACTGTGCTAGATGATATGTTTGAGAAAACATTTGATTTTTGTACATCTGACATGGCTTAGTGGTAAATCACCTTGATTATATTGTGCATGGTCCTGGGCTTGAGACTTGTAAGGGTTGATTATTTTGTTGCTGGGCAGAACAGGGGCTGTAGGAGACAGAGTGATTAAGGCACTTTAAAGCAGTTGTAAGCAGGTTTGCCTGGGTTTGCACAGAGCTAAGCGATGCTTACTTGTGGTTAGCTTCACTTACACCCGCTTATGGTCACTTGCACCCGAGCTAATTTCAAATAAAGGAAAGAAAAAAGGGAGATAGGAAAGTGGTGACATTTGGGCAAGCAGCGGGACAAACAAGAGGAGAAACAAGAAAGGATGTGCAGAACAGGTGTAGGAAAGAGCCATAGCTCTGCATTTCTTTGGCAGCAACAGCTGCTTTCAATGTGGGCAATTTAGAATTTGGAGCCTCACACCCTACAGGGAGGTGTGTGGGCATCATACAATATGGATGATTGGTAGGGTTAGATTGTGTGCTGGGTACATGTCTCTGGGTGAAATGCAGAGCTAAGTATGGGATGTGTTTTTTTTTTTTTGTGGGACAGATGCCCTATTTTTTTTAAGATAAAAGTGGAATGTTAAGGAAGGGTTATTGGTAAGTGTGGTGAAGGAGGTTTGGTAAGAGAGGTTGTATTTGCAGACAGACAAGACAGCAGACAGGGGTGGTGTATGACACATGGGGGTAAACACCTTAATGGGGAAGGTGGTTGGGAATCTGAGGCTCATGCGCTCCTCAGATGGTTGTAGTGGCACTGATGTCCCCACCCAATGGCAGTCACCACTACTGCTTCACAGCCTTGCAGGTGGCTGTGCTGGGGGCTGAGCTGAAGGGGCTTCCTGCCCCTCTAGCTGCAACAGCCTGCCCTCATCTGGAAGACACCGCACACCATGCCACAGACCTCATCCCAGGTGACAATGTCCTTACTGCATCTAATTGCGGGGGGGGGGGGGCGCATGCCCCATCCCCTACAGTGGTTCTACCCGAGGGTGGTGCAGGACCAGCAGATGATGGAGGTCTGGGTTGGGTCCCAGATATGCTGGGAACCAGTGCCTCGGCCCGTTTGGGTGGAAGAGGCGGATCCACTGGGATCTGCCTTCCCATATGTACTATGGTATGGAAATTAACAATGAATATTGGTTAGTCATGTACAACACATTACAACATTAGTAAAAATAGCATGCATGGATATTCTCATTAACCCAAAACAGTGTAATTATAACAGTGCCATAGCAAACAGAACCCATGCATATATGGAATGGCATTCAGGGTTGCAACAGCATGCCAGTTAGTGGTATGTCAGGCAGGCAATAAGATGATTATTCAACAGGAGATAGTAGCTTTCACACAGATTAAACAATAATAAACCAAATGGAACAATGGTCCCACCAGTAGAGGTTTGTTTAGGAACACACCCATGTTAGTTTCAGTGTGATGGTTGGATCAGTTGAGTGGTGGGGAAATGGAACAGATTCAACTGACAACTGTTATCAAGTATATTTGTCAGTACACTACTATTCACTACTCTACATTCTGACCACACTTACTCTCTACCTGGGCCATAAGGCTGCTACAGCACACCAGCAGCTGTGGATATCAACAGAGTAATTGTACCCTTAGTTTAGTTATATACATCAGGCCTGTTTCTATGCCAGTTTCTTTACCTGTGGGCCTGTCCAGATGAGTTGTGTGCACATTGCATTGCTGTTTCTGCACATATTTCAGATTCACATGTTAGTTACAGGCCCTGGAGTGTGTGTTGTGTCTTTCAAACACATCTACTGGGACATTCTCTCTGTGCATGTTTCTTGTCAACTGGGGAAACTATCCATGACAGTGTGACACTTGAGGGGCTTGTCTGGGCCGGACTGCAAAGTGTGGATGTCTAGCTTGCATTTATTTGTAGGACAGGGGCTGATCAACACAGCAATTGTACACCTTTCATAGTGATACACATCATACTAGTATTTCTATTCAGATTGCTTTACCTGTGTGCCCTGTATGGGAAATGCATGCATTGAAGTAAATTATTTTTTCTATTCAGATTGCAGTTTAAAACTGTTGAACCAGACTGAGATGTTAGTGGCGGTCCCAGGATTTGAACCATGCTGTGTGTGCAAAATTGAATTACAGACATAGTCCATATCAGGCTGAGCTACTGTTGTGTTTTGCCTGTGACATTTCTATCTAGTACATATATTTGTGCACAGTACTTTCATTATCACATGTTGCATTATTTGTTTCCCATTTTCAGTACAATTTATGCATACACAACAGATATTGGTGTCACTGTTTGTGAAACATGTGCACATTAACTGGATTGCACATTTACTGTTTTACAACTACATACTGCAATTTAGATTCCTGAGTACACAGTACAGATTTTAGGTCTGAACCTTTTAGCCTTATACATTTCTCAGTACATTCACAGCTACATACAGCTGAAATTGAAAGGTCAACACAGGACAATGCTGGCAGACAAACAAGTAAAACACATTCTGATGGGAATATGTACTGTTGCTTTTTTCCAGTTATTTGACATGCCAATTCTAAAGTATGGAGACAAGCAGTGCTAAATCAGTTCACCTCAGTTAATGCAGTCTGCAGGACATAAATATTTCTATTTATCAGGTACAAGTGAGATGACACACACCAGTGTTTGGGATCACCTTTATTAGTTTTGACATACATATCTGTGTACGACTCAGAACTCCACAATTACTATTCCTGCATGATCTGCACAGGGGGATGCTTTTCATTTCTAACTGTTACAGTAGCCCTGACATGGCACTTTCTTGGCAGGTTCATTCAGACACACTCAGACATATTCTAATATTCCTCTCCTGCATATTGTACCTTGTTTGCTACTGATATCTGTCTTACACAGCAGCTGGGAATACTCCATTGTAACACTGGCAGCCTGACACAGGCATTTATTCTTGACTCTTACAGCAGAATTTTATATATATATATATATATATATATATATATATATATATATATATATTCTTTACTCACCATACTGCCGATGCAGCTGGGTCAGTCGCAGCTCATGAGCATCCACATTCTGGGACCTCTTTGGGGAGACATCACATATTAATCACACCTGCACAGTCACAAGTTGAACTTTTTCCATACTTAGAGATACATAAGACTGCATACTTACAGACAGGTGGGACACTGGTCCAAGAGTGCACTCCTCCTCTGCTTCAGGTCATTATGGTGAAGACGTACCTGCTCACCAGTTTGGGGTATGCCAGTGGCACTGGTGAAATCACATGCAAGCTGGTCCCAGGCCACTGCGTTATACTGTGAGCCCTGGTACTGGCCCTGCAGCAGCTTGCCATCATGGTTTTTAACTCGGAGCCCAACCATGACCCTGGACTCCTGGATGCCCCAATGTTGCACTTGGAAGCACACACGACAGCCATTTTGCTTCTGCTGTGTGCAATCCCAAATGGTTATGGCTGTATTCCTGCCTGTGCAGTTTAAATAGGACAGTTTTCCTGCACTTTTTTTGTGATTGGCTGGTTTTACTATGTTGCACTATACTTAGCTCTGTGCAAATCTGCTTACACCAGCTAAGTAGAGCTGAATGCGGGTAAGCAATGCTTACGCTAGCAAAGCATTTCTTAAATCTATTTTTTTTTCATTAAAGTTATAAATTGTTTTTTACATTTATATTTTGCATATTCCCACCCCTACTGTGCTATACGTGAGCCATATGATTGACATCTATCATTCACATTCCTTAAAAGTTTATTAAATACTTTGTCAGAGGGGGGATTTGAACCAAACATGTTCTACATGCTATACCATGGCAGTACCACTATGCTACATCAGCTTAATGATATTGTTTATCACAGTAGCACTTGTCTATCATTTTCAGGAATTCAGCCAGGCTGAGCATAGCTGTGAGCCATGCAAACAAGCTGCACAGCACTTAAACTTTGGATTTATTTCATGAAAAAAATATATTATTGCTTTTTTTATTTTTTATTCCTTACCTCTTGCTCTACTGCTTCCATGCAGGTAGGGCAAGAGTGCATACATTTGTGGGTGTGCACCTGAAGGCTGCTGCTTTCTATATGTGTTTGTGGTATTTTTTTTTCAGTGTCCGAGGACACTGAAATGTTAGCTATTTACATTTCAGTGTCTGCGGACACTCGTTTACCATATAATATGTGAGCCAGGCTCTAATATTCTATAGTTTGACACTCATCCATGTCAGAAAGTGCCATGTGGCACTTTCAGAGTGAAGATGGCATGTTTCATGTGCTGGGGCTGCTGACACACAACCCCTGCACTCTTTCCTGGTTTGTGTCTGTTTCGTTTAGATAGCAGTGTGCCTTCATGCATATGCAAGGCACGCTGCTATCATAAATGGACACAAACCACTCTGTGCAAGAATAGTCTTATTCTTGCATGGAGCTTCATGAATCCAGGGGAATAAGTTTGTATTTGAGTTTTTGAAACATGCCTGTATGTAATCTTTGAACTTTCCAATAGATGGTGGTAAAAGATAGTTTCATTTATTTTGGTTGGTTTTATATATTCTGGCAGGATTTATTGACATTTTTGATTCTCACCATGCACTTTCTTTTTGTAATTCAATATTTAATATTAAACATTGTATAATTTTTTTTACTGTGACATACTTAAGTTATTGTTTAAATAGTTAGGAAATGTTTTACATTTTACAGATAATTTGGATTACTATGAGGTGAATTATTTGGATGTTAGTATTCATAAGGAAACAAGTTATTTTAGGTCCACAGTATACAGGAAAAAGATGTATTCCAACTCGTTTCTTCATTTTTCTAGTGCCCACCCTTTTCAGCAAAATAAAAGTATTGTGAAAGGGCAGTTCATTAGGATAAGCAGGAATACCTCTTGTGACAGTGATTTTGAGTCTGAGTGCAATATTTTATGGTAGATATTTGTTAAAAGAGGGTACCCTGTGGAATTGATTAATGAGGTTCATAGAGAGGTCACCATTGGAAGAATAGATAGGTTCACACCTATTCTAGCAGTGGATACCCCCGAGTTTAATGTTGATTCCATTATGGATAAATCCACGAAAGTTGATAATTGTGAGTAAGCATTTGTTACAGATTTTAATGGAGATGCTAACACTATTAGGGATATTATACAGATAATGGATTGAGTTTGCAAACCTATCTGACCTTAAGGGGATTGCTGGTAACCCTAAATTGTAGGATTTGTTTGAGCCCAGCACATACAAGTGTGGTTCATGCCCACAGTGTCCTTATATTAGCAATTAGGAATGTGTGCTGGTTGGTTCCACTGGTGTTATTATTAGGTGTAAAACAAAGAGTACCTGTGACAACAGTGATCTCATATACTTGGCTTATTGTGATAAATGGACAGCATTTTATGTAAGGAAGACTAAGAGGAAGCTTAGCAGAAAGATTTATGAGCCCATGTATGATATAAAGAATAAGCATCAGAACAATGCTCTTTTTAAGCATACTCTTGTTTGCCCCTTAGCCAAATTTTTATTGTTTGTATTAGAGGTTATACCAGTAGATATTACAGAGTGTTTGTGAGACACTAAGAGTGAGTATAGGGAACTACAATGGCAGATAGTTTTGAAGGCCAGCAAACCACCTGGTATTAATGATACTGTCTCCCCTTCCCCTGTTTTAAAACTGAGAGTTGCTAAGTTATATTGCAAAAAAACATTTTTGATGCCATCTTGGAGTTAAGTTTCATGTTTCTATACATTTTATACTTTTTACAAATTATACATATGTATTATACTACATTAGGTTATGTTTGTATTCTAATATAATAAGTTTGAAAGGATTTGATTTTTTGAAACATGTCTATGTGTAATCTTTGAACTTTCCACTAGATGGTGGTAAAAGCTAGTTTCATTTATTTTGGTTGGTTTTATATATTCTGGCAGGGATTTATTGACGTTTTTGATCCTCACCATACTTTTTCTTTTTGTAATTCAGTATTTAATATTAAACATTGTATAATGTTTTTTTTACTGTGACATACTTAAGTTAATGTTTTAATAGATAGGAAACATTTTTATGTTTAGGAAGTATTTCTAAGAGTGTGTATAGGTTTTTATGTTGATGGGATTGTTTAATTGTTTATTAGTGTCTGATTTTGATTGGCAAATATGTATAAATGCTCTTGTTAAGTTTGAGAATATGTTACATCTGAGGAAGTCCTTGGTGACAAAAACACTGTGTGTTGTTAATGCGTTTATGTGGTTTATATTGAGTGTTTGTACAAGCCCTTTGTGGAGATTATAGTGCTTTTATTGCCATGTGGTTCATTTGTTTTGCCCTTTGTCCTGGTTTATAGTTTTGAAATCAGGTAATCATCCCCCTTTTTTGGATTTTTGGTAAGTTACTTTACAGTTTGAGAGGCACTGGTGGCAGCAGTGCCATAATTTAAATTAACATTCAGTCTTTTCTTGATACAGAAATTGAAAAAGAACAGTGGCTCACTTGCTTTAAAAATAATTTGAATGATGTTTTACAGATGGACTGGTTATTTCCAAGTAGTGAAATTTAAAATGTAGGTTAATAACCTTGTAACCTTGTGAAATGCCTTTGCTCATTGCTGTGATTTTGTTTGTGGAACCAAAAACTCTGAAAGCACTTTTGGCATTAAGGCCTGTTTGGACACCATGTAATGTCTGTCTACAAAGAGGTTGAGATAACCTGACTGAAAGAGATAAAGCTTTACCTGAAGTGCGCCATTCTCATTCTTTACTGCAATTGGTGCAGAAGATCATATGTCACATACAGTACATAAGATAATTAAGCCCCAGTATTTACAATTGTACTACATTTAAGTAATCAGCAGGAAAAAAAGGCAATGAGTGCACCATGAGCTGAAGTCAAAAGTAAAATAACAAGTAAATCCAAAAGGTCTTCTTTGTATTTGAAATCCTCGTTTATTACAAAAGATAAAACTGCAGGAGATAGCAAGTTTTAAGCGCTTTCGCGTTGTTACCCAACGCTTCATCAGACATAAAGAAAATGCTGAAACTTTCCTCTTATAAAGCATTAATTGTTATGATGTCATTAGTAATTGGAAGTTAAAATTTAAAGAAACAGACATACAAACATAAAATATAAAATATAAAATATAAAATGCATTCTGAGTTAAAACATTGTCTAGAGCAGAGAATATATTTTACATAAATGTATGTGTAGACATTAATGCTTCAGTGGCCTTGAAGCTAAGAAAGGCTTAAGAGTGAGCCTCTCATTAATCCCAAACTTATGGGCTTGTAATTTGACAATCCACTTGCCTTCCCTTTCTTCAATTCTGTTCCTTATGTTACCTAATCTCCCATCAGTATGCACCAATTCAAGAACCTGGAATTTGAATGTGTGATCGTCACCTAACTCCACAGTGTGTTTAGCTAGGGCGTTCAGAATGTTACATTTGGATATGGCATAGATATGCTCTCTGATACGTTCTCTTAGGGATCTGGTTGTCATGCCCACATAGAACTTCCTGCATACTTGGCACTCAGCTAAGTAAACCAAGTTGATAGACCTACAGCTCGCATGGTGCTTAAACATGTAGTTCCTGTGTGTTTCAGGATGTGTGTAGTTATTAGTATTGGCAACATATTTGCACTGGTTGCAAGATGAGCAAGCAAAAGTACCACATTGTGCGTAGTACTCAGTGACATGAGGTTTATCATAACAAAGTAGCCTATTTAACGAAGCATGTTTCTATAGGCTACTCGAGGTGTGCTATCAACTAAGGACCTGATATCATCATCTATCATAAGAAGATTCCAATGTTTATTGAAAATCTTCAAAATGTGTTTGTTCTTGTTAGTGTAGGGAATTAGAATCCTATTGGGATTCGCCTGGGTGTTCGTGTGAAATTTGAACACTGAGATTTGTGTCTTTTGATGATGGTGGCATCATTGCCTCTCTTAGTGTCACACTCAGAGATGGCTTCATGTACAGAGTTCTTGTTGTAGCCCCTAGATATAAATTGGTTGGCTAAATCTGTTTTCTGTTGTTGGTATGCTATCTGTGTAGAAGTCAGTTTGGAAGCCCTCAAGGCTTGATTCTTAACAATATTTTTGTAGATGTTGGGGATGCATGCTTTCTCTATGTAGTAAGTTGTTCCTCCAGCAACTCTTCCTGAAAAGTTCAGTTTCAAAACCATAATTGTTCCTAGAGACACTCACATCTAGGAAGTCAATGCGGTCACTGGAGTAAGTATAGTCAAAACTCAAGAAATCAGTTGTGGCATTGAGATAGCTGATGAAATCAAAAGGTGCTCAACTGTTCCTCCCCAAAGAAAGAACACATCATCTACAAACCTGTTGTAGAATATCAATGACTTGACAAATTCAGAATTTTCGTTAAACACAAACAACTGTTCCCAATGTGCCAAGACTAATTAGCGTAAGCGTTGCACAAGGAGTGCATCGCTACACCTTTGACTTGTAGATGGTAGGTATTCCCATAACATAATACATTATTCTTGAGAATGATCTCAAGCAAAGACACACATCTGTCCACCATAAGAGGTGTGAGTTTGTTATGTGTAAGAATAGCTCTAATGTACTCCAAGCCAATGTCATTAGGAATTGAAGTAAACAAAGATTTAACATCTAAGGTTACTAGTATACACTTGTCATAAGGAGAAAAAGATTGATCAAAATCTGCTAGATTCTCCAAGAAGTTAGTGGTATCTTTCAGAATGTGCTTAACTTCTAAGACAATGGGTTTCAATATCTTGTCAAGATATATCGAGAGGGGCTCTGTGAGCCAGCCTCGACTAGAAACTATTGGACGTAATGGTGGATCTGTAGCATTCTTGTGTATTTACAAAGCTTTACCTGAAGTGCGCCATTCTCATTCTTTACTGCAATTGGTGCAGAAGATCATATGTCACATACAGTACATAAGATAATTAAGCCCCAGTATTTACAATTTTATTACATTTAAGTAATATTCAATATATGGATTCATTAAAGAAAATGCTCATTTTGGGTTTTAGACTATGATAGCATTAGCTTCACTGATTGCTTCATATTTCTTCTTCCTCCTAACAAATGTAACTTAACTTTTGAGTTTTTACCCTTGAATGCCAATTTACTGAACTTTTCAGATGACATCCAAGAAGTAGTACAACTTCTATTTCACTCTTTCGTATAGTCTTTCAAAACAGTTTTCTTCAAAAGTATTATCGGAAATACAAATTTATGTCAAGTCAGACAATCTGAATAGATTCACATTCAGGCAGAGACATCGTGCAATGCAGTCTTCGGGTGTTCTGCTTCAAATTCTATATGTCTAAGTTCATAATGCATTTCATATTATACATTATAGGTTACTTACCTGCTGAAGAGTATGGGAAAGACTTCATATCTAACCCAAATACCACTAATGTATTGCAAAACAGCTTCCTGGATTGTAAAAAAAATATCTGGAATGCACTCATGCACTATCTCAATTATCTAATAAATAAATCTCTAAAATCGTATACAACTGGATGGTGTATGGATAGCAGAGTGCTGGGTTTCTTGTGATTCATTGCATTTCTCTCACCTCCCATTTAGAGTGAAGTGATTAATCATTTATATCCACTAAACTAGGAGTAACATTCAGCCATAGAATAAAATTCTGCTAGTTAAGGACATTTGTTATTCCGTTGTTTTCTGCTGACTGGCACCGATCAGAAATGCTGGAACATATATGTCTTTTCAGTCCCTTTTAGAATAAATGTAGATAGCAAGAGGTCATCATACACGCAGCCAACAGGGTGTTTTGCTTTGAGGGCCTAATAACCTTCTTTGGAAGCTGACACAAATGCTCATAGTGCAAGGGTCCTGCTATGTCTTTTTACTACAATGTATGCCTGCACATTTCTGTATATACTCTCCAAAGAAGACCAATATAACACTGCAGTTTAGTAAAGCTTCACTACAGCCATGCAGTGGACAAACCTGCCTCCTTTTTCCCAGGATGGACGAGCCTTTATTAATCCTTTATTCTACCACTTCAGGTTGACTCCTCTAACATCAGGCTGCTAACTGAACACAGGTCATTTGTATAATAGCCAGGGCATTTTCTTACTCTATAACAAAGGACAAACTTGACACAGGCTTCTAAGTCTTTCCTCTGTCATTTTCCATTTACTTATTAATATTAAATTACTTTAATTAATGAAAAGAATCTAGTTTTACTTAATTTCACTTTTAGTCAGTTTCACTGCCTATACTCAGTCCTGCCACATTTTATTTGTAAAAAATGTGAAGCTTCAAAGGAATAAAGGTCATACACATTGCTGCCTATCAATGAACAGTTCATATAGTTTTCAAGACTGGTATGATGGTTGGCTCATCTTACTATTCCTTTCAGTAACTTTCAAGAATTAACATATTTTGTCATGTGACAAGATTAACAGAAATGCTAACTTTTGTTTATATTAGCATGGTACCATGTTGTAGGAATCAATTGGTAGACAATGATAGAGTCAGACATTTTTCAAGACTATGAGGTGTTGGTTGATAGCAAAGAGAATTCAGGTAAAAATATTTCCATGGATGAAAGGCTTGCCAGTTATGGCTGTCAGTGTTGATAAATTAGTTGACCAGAAAGTTAGATAACTGGGATATCTATGCAAAACTTTTAGTCGTATGTCAACAAGTGACTAGAATATTATTTGAAAGCTACTATAAGGCTTTGTCTACTACCAAGCAACAGGAGTCAATTGCCACATAAATTATGCAACAATAAGTATTTTGCACTAGTTAAGTTTAGGACAGAGTTTTTGTAGGTATAATAACAGATTTTGGGCTACACTGAGAATGTAGAAAATGTTTGTACAGCCTCAAAAACAGAACTTGGCAGAATGACTTAGACTTGTGTTGTCATGTGTAAGCCATGTTTCTGCAACAGATAGAGTATTATACTAATAAACCTGTGGCCTAGATATATAGTAAAGGGATTTTATTTCACTTTTCTACTTTATGTGAGCTAGTGTTGACAAGGTGTTACCAGATCAGTTGCATATGGTGAAATCTAAAAGAGACAGTATTTGGCTAGATGCAGGGGCGGCTCGTGGCATCGGACTGCCGGACTGCAGCCCCCTCAGCTAAAAAAAAGAAAGAATTACCTTTTTGTGTACAGTGTGACAGAGAGTGAGACTATTATTTTCTTGGTTTACTTTGTTGGTCTCCAAGTCCGCGACTCGGCAAGTACGCGCATGCGTACATCAACCACCTCGGGTTGCGGCGATTTTAAATAAAGATTTTTTTGTTTTGTTTTGTTTGCAGCCCGGTGGACTAATTAAGGCATCATTGTGATGCCCAGCAGTCTATGCGGTTCCAAACCGCATAGAATTAAAAGGGACACGGACTGCGACGTCTGCAGGCACGTACATGATGTGCTTGCTGGGCTAAATGCTGCTGATTGGTTGTCGCTCTCTTCCCGGGCTTTATGTGCTGGGAAAAGAGCGAGAATCAAACAGTAAGTCAGTTGTGGATTGATTCGTGTCTGAGTCAGTACTCAGTCACACGGGAAGGATTTACCGAACCTGGATTTATTATTTATCATTTTAATTTGCTATTTGCCATTAGATTTTTATTTTTTTTTTTTTTCGGGCGGCTCAGAACAGAAGAAGAACTGAAGAAAGAAGTAGTAGAAGAAAGAGGTTAGAAGAAGACGAAGAACAGAGTGAAGGTGCAGAAGTATACCAGGTAAGTAGGAAGGGTAAGCTAAATGGCAGGAAAACTGTATATAGATTGTGACTTGACATACACCTTCTATTTTGACATTAAAAAATGGACGGATGGGGATGACCTTGGCATTAAACTCACAAGTATGTATAGGCAGTCATTATAGAAATCTTTGCCAACTGTTTTTTTTTTTTTTCAGAAAATATTTATTCCTTGTTAAGTTGTTTTATCATTCTTTCAGCTGTATTTTGTCAGTGCTGCAATTTAGACAGTCCATTACATTTTACAGCAATCCTCTGACCTGTCAAAATAAACAATTCATGGTTCTCAGGGTGTTTTCATTTAATTTTAGGTGCAGACAGACCTTCTGTCGCTGACTGAAAAATGATTCTTCTTAAAGCTTCTCTATAAAAACTTTACCTTTAGTCTCACAGACTTCAGGGGTGAGATGTTATTAACTACAATACTGAATTTTGATACATAAACAAGGTCACAGCTTAGGGACAGAATGGTTTATCCTATTAGTGGCTTTGAGGCAGACCTGCACTGATGGTTATTAACTGCAAATTTCAAAAAATTTTACATAGTAAAGGTCATACTAAACCTGTTTGTTCACATATTGTATGCCTTTGTATGCCTTTATATAGACCGATTTGCCTTTTAGTGCCTGAAGTTGTCATCACATACCATAAAAAGTATCAGTCATTCAGTGTTGCACTGCTCTTCCTCTTCAGTTTATAACAGGCTGCATGTCAAATCTGGTCCCTTTTGTAAAATCACATTTGGTGGAATATTATTTTATTTTTTAGGATTCCTGTTTTCTATAACCATCTTAAATGTTCAGTCTACAGCTTATTATCAGGATCAGATTAGCAGAATAAATAACATCGGACAGAGAACAGAGTACCTGGATGGAGCAGTAGTCTGTTTTCCACTATCAGGTTTTCATGAATATGAGGGGAGCAGTTGGAACCCTGTGGCATTGGGAACATGGAAAAGATGTGTGTGTGTGTGTGTGTGTGTGTATAAAATGCCCCAGTTGCTTCATGGTGGTGGGTAGAGAATAAGGCTTGAACCCTGTACCTTGGGCCCAAGTGACAAGAGCCTGAATTCCCTACCCACCACCATTTGTAAAACATTTGCAGATTTTTGCCTCATATTTGTTCTGTCCCTCATAAAATCTGTGGTTTCTGTATTTTTGTTACTTAACACAGCCAGTCATGCAGTGGTAGCAGTGTTGCCTGACAGCTGCGGGTTGTCTGGTTTGATTCTTGGTTGGGGTGCCTTCTGTGTGGAGTCTGCATGTCTTCCCTGTGTTTGTGTGGGTTTGCTCTGGTGTCTTCAGTGGATATTTGCCCCTATTTTTAGGCCACCTGTGATGATGCACTTTGAGACCTGTATGTCATTGCTTACACACACACACACATACACACACACACACACACACACACACACACACACACACACACACACACACACACACATACACCCACACACACACACACACTTACAGGTGAGGTTGTACAAAGATATTACACAGACCTCTCATTACCCATCTGTCAGCATGCATGACATATGGCACTCAGCATGCACTGCATGCTGTTGAGTGCAATATGTCATGCATGCTGTCAACATGCATGACATATGGCACTCAACAGCATGCAGTGCAGCTATAGTCAATTCCTGTTACCAACATTATACATCTCTGTGATGCATGCGTTGTGTTAGTAGATGATGCCCCTTCCCCTGGAGCACACTGCACCCATGTACACAGTATTGCTGTGCACCTGTTCATCACCCTGGCATGTACTGTGCACCATACCTCACAGGTGTACATGCCATTGCTGAATGTGTATATGTGTGTCAGTCATGTTTGATCTGCTGCTCATAGCCCCTATGTGTTTGTCCAACACATACCTGGGATGATATGTGGCAGATGTCATTAGTGAATGCCTGATGTCTGATTTATAGATCTCATCATCAGTGGTGCATGTATGGCCAATAAAATACAATTACAATGACAACCTTCAAACCTTACTGTGGCTATGAGGACTGTACACACCCTTATTGACATGGCACCTTCTTCCCTGATATGCCATGGGGCCACATTACTGCATATGTTAATATTACACAAACCTGATATGTGACATATGACCTGTGCAATCAAATGCAGTATCAAACAAATGTGTTAGTCGTGCATATGCTGATTGAGATGCATACAATTTTGGGTGCATATGTGTGCTCACCCTTAACATGATGGTTTGTTGCACCAACTGTTAAGTGTACTACATCAGTCACTATTCCTGGAAGGGGTATACTAGAATGGGCCATTTGCATTTGCCAGTATTTGGTAACTCTGCCCTACAAATGTCCCCCAACTCTGCATGATTGCAAGGTTAACTCAAGTGCACAGCCCTTGGAGGTCACACAGTGCCATCACTATTGCTGTGGAGTCATGGTTATGTCTACTACAATTCATGACCTTGACTGTTTGCAGCTACACCATTCTTAGTGAGCTTTGGATGTCTGCTTCAGTTCACTGTGTTTCAGGATGACACCCCCTCCCCATCCTCAGCCTTTTTGCAGATGCTTGACAACTATGGGCTACACATGTGTGTCATTTTTCAGTGTCCCAAATTCGGAACACCATGTGTACCAGCCTAGTCCCTGCTAACGAATGGCAAACATACAGGTGTACACTGGCACCAGCAAGGTACAGAAGATAGGGAAGGTGGACCTGAGGTGGGGTGAGGTGTTGCTTGAGCAGCACATCTATCTTAATTGATACTGTCTGTAGGTTTCCAACTTGGTCTTGGTACACCATTACACATTTCAACACATGCCTTTGGGGAACTTTTGATGTTATGCATACACTACCTATAGAGAGCCCTGACTGATGTTTCCTGTGGAACAACTGTCCCATCTGATTACCCTAACCCTTGGGCCAAACTTATGCAGAGTGCAGGCGATTGTCGACACAGGTACTGCACAGCCAGTACTTGCTAGACATTTCTGCAACTCCCTCAGTGTTGCGGGATGTTACTAGACAGCCTGCATGACCAGTTTGCAACATGTGTCATCATCTGTCTTGGATGGACATCTATTTATTTTCTACATTAATCTTGTCCTATACATCCTCGCCACATACGTGACTGTCTGCACTGTTTGCCATGGCATATGCAATGGTGAGGTAAGGCTACATGTCCCACTCCTGCATTCTACCTGTTGGGTATGGGATCCATTCCATGGCTTGTAAGATGTGTGCAAGCCACGGCTGCCTCTGTTGCAGGTAAGTGGGTACATTTGATGGACAAATGTCTTGGACAACAGACCATTTCTTGGTGTCACATTGAGGACCTGTACTTGCTGGAAGGTCCATACTCATGAAGAGTGACTGAAGTCAGTACCTCAAAAGCTGCTTCCACAATAGGATATTTGGAGTGTATGCACACATATGCTTCCAGTGTTTCTTAAGGTATGTATTCCCCATATTTGCTGTCTGAGCATAGGATTCCATATTACACATGCATTGCTCATGTTAGGACCACATTACAGGTTGTAAGGGTTGTGAAATGCAGTATTGTGATATGCCGCTGTGTAGATATTTAGCAGTTGCCATTGTAATAGTGGTATATACACTGTTGTAGCACTGTATAATGGTGATGTTTCGGAAATGTTCCTACTGTAGGCCATTTGTCCCACAATTATGTTCATCTCTGTGTACACATCTTGCAATAACAGGTTGTTAGTTATATTGCAGGACTCTTACATACCCTTCAGATATGCCACCATGGTGACCAATGCAATGCAGTGCAGTTAACAGCAGCAATAAGTGAACATGTACAGCATGCATAATGGGTAGGTGCATTAAATGTGTGCATGGCAAATACCATGGCCATAACATGGTCAGTGTATTGGCAAACCTGAACAAACAACTCCATACTCACCAGTTACAGGCTGCTGCCCCAGAGGTATACATGAGGGACCTACATAGTTTTGTGAGAGTTGTGATGTCAGTAGCCACATCTGTGGCATTGATACAAGGTGGGAGCAGAATTAATGTACATTAACAGTACAAACCCACAATCCTACAGAGTAAGCACATTTGTTTATTACTACAATGCAGCAAGAGACCATATATATTTCAACTCACATATGCATGATTAAACTCTATAGATGCAGATGGACAAGCAGCAGTTGTCTACTGATGTGCCCTGTGGCCTTACCTGCATGCTCCTCATCCATTGTGTGGGTAGCACCCACCTCCACAATGCTCTCCACAGGGTCTTGTGTTTGTGGGCGGGCAGATGCCCCGAGGCTGGCGAGGAGCTCCTCAGCATGTGTCAGGGGGGACTGGATGGCATGGCCCCCCCTGTGGCCAGTTGGTCCCTCCTAACCGCAGCAGCACACTGACGGGCATGGCGGAGTAGGTCAGTGCACCGATGTCGGACCTGCTCATAACTGCGGTTATGCAGGCCGACATCATTTACCCTGTGGATGAGCTCATTCCACAGGGCGGTCCTCTCCTGCAGATCATGGGCTATACGTCCAAACAGGGTGTGGTAGTGCTGCACCAGGTGGTGTATAATAATCTCATTCTCCTGGGGGGAGTAGACTGGCAAGTTCTCCTGTGACATGGTGCCTGAAAGACAAAAAAAGGTCTGAGAACCTCATACTGCA
>NC_056735.1:1337895552-1337900552 GCF_019279795.1 Protopterus annectens
TAATAGTTTGGTTGTTGAGTCACGAGAGATGAGAGTGCTATCCATGGCAGAAATAGTGAAGTTTAGAGGGGTAGATCTGCGGGAAGGTGAGCATAATAGTAATTTGGTTTTCTTAGGATTAAGGAGTAGGCAGTGATTAGAGAACCATTGTTCAACAGTGGTAAAAGCTTTTTGAGTGATTGACTGTAGCTCAGTTTGTGACTTAGCAGTGCAGATAATAGTAGAGTCATCTACATATGCAGGTTGTATGTGGGATAGCTACTTGGAGGTCGTTAATAAAGATGGAAAATAGAAGAGGGCCAGAGATAGAGCCTTGAGGTACTCCTAGAGAGGTAGGGAGGAGGTTGGATAGTGCATTTTTCCAAAGAACTGCTTGTTGGCGGTCTTCTAGATAGGATGTAAACCATGTTAATGAAAGGATCAAGTGAGAGAGATTTTAGTATGTGCAGAAGAAGTTTGTGGTTTACCATGTCAAAAGCTTTTGATAAGTCTATGAAGATAGAGGATGAAAGGTAATTATTGTTTCGGTTGAAGTTAATGGAGTTGGTAAAGGAGAGAAGAGCAGTGGTAGTACTGTGGGAGGGTCTAAAACCATGCTGACAGTTTGCAAGTAGGTTGTTTTTCAGAAGGTTATTCAGTAGTTGCTTGTGGATACATTTTTCCATGATTTTAGCTATTGGAGATAGGAGAGCTATAGGACGAAAGTTAGAGAAGTCATTAGACTTACCACCTTTGTGAAGTGGGATGATGTAAGATATTTTCCAGATAGAGGGGAAAATACCTTCGATTAAGGATCTATTTATCAGAATAGAGATGGGGTAGGCAATAGCTTTGCCAGATGTTTTCAAGAATTCAGCAGGAAGTATTCCCTATAATTTATACTCAGGGTATGCTTATGTCATCTACTTCTGAAGGAGCTCATTTAGCTATAGATAATAATCTAAAGTACTGGTATCAGCTGATATCTGATAATAAAGTTAAAAATCTAGATTTCTTAAAACAAGAATTTGATCTAAGAGAAACTTGCTGGTTAGAGGTTCAGATCTTTAGACAACATCTCATTGATAGAATAGATCTAATGTCTATAACAGTTAAAGAATCTATTCCAAAACTGATTGATTACTTGATAATAAATTTACAGCATAAAGTTTCTGATAAAGGTAAACTTTCATATATACATAAAATTATCAGACAAGAAACTTTTTACAATGTAGATTCATACTGGAATTATTTCACCTCTATTAATGGGGACCCACCAACTCAACAAGATAAACAATATATATTGGAATCTGCTTATAGAACTATATCTTCCATTGTCTGGAGACTTTATACATGGAAATTTTTACATAGATCTTTTTATACACCTTTAATGATGAATAAAATTAATAATAAATATAATCTATGTAAGAGATGTAATGTAGAAATTAATGCTGACTGGGCTCATATGTTTTATGACTGTATGAAGTTGAAAGAGTACTGGAAGTCAATTCATGAATTTTTTCAGGCTCTTTTTACAGATAATTTCATTATTTCTAAGTCTCTTATATTATTCAACACACCTGTACCTCAATGTGTTAAAAAGATTAAGCTTCCCTTGTTATGGTCTATCCTAGCAGTGGCTAGGAAAATAATAACTAGAAATTGGATTTCAGATACACCTCCTTCGTTCAATGAATTTAAAAATGTTATGAATATAATGTGTCATATGGAAATAAGCACAATTAGAATGAGAACAACTAGAAAAACATCACATTTTATTGTATGGGATAATTTACAAAATTTGTTAAAAAAATTCTAATTTCAATAGCACAGTATTTTAGTTTAATTAATTGATCTGATTGTAGTGGATGTCTTTGTAAATACTTTAGTTGTTTTGTTGAATATTATAATAATACATATTTTTAATTATTTGTATAAAATTGTTATGATATTTCTCTTATATGTTAAAACAATAAACTTGTTTTGAAAAAAAAAAAAAAGAATTCAGCAGGAAGCTTGTCTGCAGAAGGAGTAGATGGTTTTAGTTTTTGGAGCAATGATAAGATATAGGAGGTAGGTATGGGTTGAAGGTGAAAGGAATGAGGGTGATTTAGGGAAGGTGAGAGTAGCTTAGAGGTGTCAGGAGAGAGATGACTGGCTAGAGTTTGAACAGTAATAGTAAAGAATAAGTTAAAGTTGTTAGCTGTTTGTATGAGATTCTCTGGGTTGCAGTCCTGTGGGTTAGGTGTGATAGACTGGCCAGGGGATAAGAGAGTATTGATGCTGGTCCAGAATTTTTTGGGGTCCTTTTTGGTGGTTTGTTGTAATTGAAGGTAATAGTTCCTTTTGTCTTGAAGGATAGCTTTTTTAGTACTGTTTCTAAGTTCTTTGAAGTTTTGGTGGTTAGTTACATTTTTAGTGGTACGCCATTTAGACCACAATTTATCTCTGAGGATATTTTTTTGCTTGGTGTTATTGGTTAGCCAGGGTGCTGCTTTAGCTTTGGTTCTGATGGTGTGACTTGGGGCATAATGATCCAGGATAGATAAGAATGTGGAATTAAAATATTCTACAGCTTCATTAAGAGAGAGATTTTTTAGAGGGGACCAGTTACATTGTGATAATACAGCTATGAATTTGTCAGGGTTAAAATGTTTTTTTGAACATAGTGTTCTATATGTGGTAGGTAGTCTTAGGTTGGTTCTATGTCTAGTAACATAAATAAGTGAGTGGTCACTTAGGACATCAGGGAGAGTACCAGATTGATAGGTTTGTTGAGGAGTATTTGTAAGGATCCAGTCTAAGATGGATTCTTTATTGCTGGTTTTATTAGTTCTGGTAGGACTATTTATTAGTTTTGTAAAGCCATGAAGTTTAATATGGGAGGTAGGGTTTGTATTATTGCAGGAAAGCCAGTCAATGTTGAAATCACCTAGGACTAGTGTTTCTTGAGGGAGGGAGTTGGCAAGTGAGCTGAGGATACATTCTAGTGTATTGATGTTGTTACCTGGGAGAAGGTAGATACATCTAATGTAAGAGGCTTTTGTACTGTTGATTTGAAGTTTAGAGCTAAGAATTTCTGCATGATTATCAGGGATAAGAGTATGATCTAAAATACTAATTTGCAAATGTGCTTTATAGAGAATTGCAACACCTCCACCCTTTTTTGAAGTACGATCTAGTCTAATTATATTATACCCAGGTGGGGTGATTTCATTGTCTTTGATGGCTGGCTTTAGCCATGTTTCGGTTAGACATAAGATATTGAATTGCTGGGTTTCTAGAAGGGCATGAACTTGAGTAGTTTTATTACAAATACTCTGTATGTTCAGATGAGAAATATAGAGAGAGTTTGTAGATTGAGTGGGTGAAATGGAAGTAGAATTGTCTTATTTATTGTGGTGCTTAGAATTGGTATGATGTGGCCCTGGGTTATGATTGATATCTCCATCCATCAATAAGTAAAGGAGTCTATAGTCTTTTGAGTGGAGAAGTTTTTGAAAGGAGTCTAGGAGTTTCCGAGATTTTGGTTTGCTTAACTTTAAATGTTCTAGTTTGTGGTATTTAGCTAGAAGGTATTTGGGTTGAGTAGTTTGGTTAGAGAAGGTAGGAGTCACAGATGATATAGGTGAAGAGGTATGTTTGAGTGAATAAGGAAGAGTGGAGTAGAGTGGGTATTCATAAAAGCTTAAGAGGTAGGTAGCGATGAGGGAGGAGGTAAATAAAATGGAGATAAGGGTTTTAGAGGTGAGGGGATAGATGTTCCCATTTTTGAGGAGTGGAGGTTTGTTGGAGGTAAAAGGGTAGTTTATAGCTGTGGTAAAGGAGGAGTCTCTTTGTTGAAGTGAGGAGGTAGGATGAAGGTAAAGTTAATTAGTGTGTGTGTTAAGAATTATAACTATTTAGGTGATTGGATGATAGGCATGGATGTGATTGGGTGGTTAAGATATGGGTGTGGTCATGAGTGCTATATAAGTAGAAACACTGGGATGGGTGGGATTTGGGGGTAGGGTAGGGGAGCGGAGTGAGCCCGAAGGGCGAACGGAGTGGGTAGAGACAAAAGAGTGTAGAAGCAAGGAAGACAATCAGAAAAATGAGAGTGACCAGCAGGTGAGTGAGGAGTTAGAGAATGTAGAAGTAATTTACCAGGGGAATGTTAGGGTGCTTCTAGGCAAGGTTAATTTATCAGGGTAGTGTAAGGTACAAATGCAAATAAGAAAAGTAGGATTGAGTTAGTTAACGCTGTTAAGAGGGTAGGAAGATGTAGATAATGACAGAGTGGGGATGAGGCTAGAGAAAAGACAAATGAGTGAAGTGAGATAGGAGGTTAAGTAATGAAGCCTTTGAGGTAGAGATACTGAGCAGTAGGGGTAAGGCACCACCTAGTGGCCAGGAAATAGATTGCTACAGATCCTTTGTATTGGAGGGGGTAGGCTACAGGCCAGGGGAGGTAGGGAGATGTAAGAAACCCAGGTAAGTAGAGCACGTCAAGGAGTTAATTAGGTGGAAACTTCAGGAGAGAGAAGAAATTTAGTAGGTTATAGGCTGCTGGCTATCTGTAAAGGGAGACTTGGCTGGTATAACAGGCTCTTTAGCTATAAGTAATGGTAAAAAGTCAGGTATTGTTGACAGTACTTACGTTCTCTGATTTGAAAAAGGCTCGCTCTCAGGGAGCAGGTGGTATTTTCAGAGTCCACGCTAGTTTCCAGAGACTATCCAAGGGGGGTTTGCAAGTTTGTAGGTTCTGAAGGCACGGGTTCACAAGGCTGGTATATATTAGAAAGACAGAGGAGATGAGGTAAGTAAAAACTAGGTGTTATAGTCAAGAAAAATAGGTATACAGCCACAAATTATTTAGAGTTAGAACAAGAAAATTATAATGCTGTAAAAAGTACTAGTATATACATGTATATGTATATATATATATATATATATATATATATATATATATATATATATATATACAGTAGTAAGCGGGTGCAAAATGGACAGTTATGCCTGGTGTGAAATCCATGTTGGGA
>NC_056735.1:1337905552-1337995552 GCF_019279795.1 Protopterus annectens
TGGGATCTGCCTTCTCATATGTACTATGGTATGGAAATTAACAATGAATATTGGTTAGTCATGTACAACACATTACAACATTAGTAAAAATAGCATGCATGGATATTCTCATTAACCCAAAACAGTGTAATTATAACAGTGCAATAGCAAACAGAACCCATGCATATATGGAATGGCATTCAGGGTTGCAGCAGCATGCCAGTTAGTGGTATGTCAGGCAGGCAATAAGATGATTATTCAACAGGCGATATTAGCATTCACACAGATTAAACAATAATAAACCAAATGGAACAATGGTCCCACCAGTAGAGGTTTGTTTAGGAACACACCCATGTTAGTTTCAGTGTGATGGTTGGATCAGTTGAGTGGTGGGGGAATGGAACAGATTCAACTGACAACTGCTATCAAGTATATTTGTCAGTACACTACTATTCACTACTCTACATTCTGACCACACTTACTCTCTACCTGGGCCATAAGGCTGCTACAGCACACCAGCAGCTGTGGATATCAACAGAGTAAGTGTACCCTTATTTTAGTTATATACATCAGACCTGTTTCTATGCCAGTTTCTTTACCTGTGGGCCTGTCCAGATGAATTGTGTGCACATTGCATTGCTGTTTCTGCACATATTTCAGATTCACATGTTAGTTACAGGCCCTGGAGTGTGTGTTGTGTCTTTCAAACACATCTACTGGGACATTCTCTGTGTGCAGGTTTCTTGTCAACTGGGGAAACTATCCATGACAGTGTGACACTTGAGGGGCTTGTCTGGGCCGGACTGCAAAGTGTGGATGACTAGCTTGCATTTATTTGTAGGACTGGGGCTGATCAACACAGCAATTGTACACCTTTCATAGTGATACACATCATACTAGTATTTCTATTCAGATTGCTTTACCTGTGTGCCCTGTATGGGAAATGCATGCGTTGCAGTACATTATTTTTTCTATTCAGATTGCAGTTTAAAACTGTTGAACCAGACTGAGATGTTAGTGGCGGTCCCTGGATTTGAACCATGCTGTGTGTGCAAAATTAAATTACAGACCTAGTCCATATCAGGCTGAGCTACTGTTGTGTTTTGCCTGTGACATTTCTATCTAGTACATATATTTGTGCACAGTACTTTCATTATCACATGTTGCATTATTTGTTTCCCATTTTCAGTACAATTTATGCATACACAACAGATATTGGTGTCACTGTTTGTGAAAAATGTGCACATTAACTGGATTGCACATTTACTGTTTTACAACTACATACTGCAATTTAGATTCCTGAGTACACAGTGCAGATTTTAGGTCTGAACCTTTTAGCCTTATACATTTCTCAGTACATTCACAGCTACATACAGCTGAAATTGAAAGGTCAACACAGGACAATGCTGACAGACAAACAAGTAAAACACATTCTGATGGGAATATGTACTGTTGCTTTTTTCCAGTTATTTGACATGCCCATTCTAAAGTATGGAGACAAGCAGTGCTAAATCAGTTCACCTCAGTTAATGCATTCTGCAGGACATACATATTTCTATTTATCAGGTGCAAGTGAGATGACACACACCAGTGTTTGGGATCACCTTTATTAGTTTTGACATACATATCTGTGTACGACTCAGAACTCCACAATTACTATTCCTGCATGATCTGCACAGGGGGATGCTTTTTATTTCTAACTGTTACAGTAGCCCTGACATGGCACTTTCTTGGCAGGTTCACTCAGACACACTCAGACATATTCTAATATTCCTCTCCTGCATATTGTAACTTGTTTGCTACTGATATCTGTCTTACACAGCAGCTGGGAATACTCCATTGTAACACTGGCAGCCTGACACAGGCATTTATTCTTGACACTTACAGCAGAATTTTATATATATATATATATATATATATATATATATATATATATATATATATATATATATATATATATATATATATATATATATATTCTTTACTCACCATACTGCCGATGCAGCTGGGCCAGCCACAGCTCATGAGCATCCACATTCTGGGACCTCTCCACAGCACCTGTTTGTCAGACATCACATATTAATCACACCTGCACAGTCACAAGTTGAACTTTTTCCATACTTAGAGATACATAAGACTGCATACTTACAGACAGGTGGGACACTGGTCCAAGAGTGCACTCCTCCTCTGCTTCAGGTCATTATGGTGAAGATGTACCTGCTCACCAGTTTGGGGTATGTGAAATCACATGCAAGCTGGTCCCAGGCCACTGCTTTATACTGTGAGCCCTGGTACTGGCCATGCAGCAGCTTGCCATCATGGTTTTTAACTCGGAGCCCAACCATGACCCTGGACTCCTGGATGCCCCAATGTTGCACTTGGAAGCGCACACCTTCTCTGACGACAGCCATTTTGCTTCTGCTGTGTGCATTCCCAAATGGTTATGGCTGTATTCCTGCCTGTGCAGTTTAAATAGGACAGTTTTCCTGCACTTTTTTTGTGATTGGCTGGTTTTACTATGTTGCACTATACTTAGCTCTGTGCAAATCTGCTTACACCAGCTAAGCAGAGCTGAATGCGGGTAAGCAATGCTTACGCTAGCAAAGTATTTCTTAAATCTATTTTTTTTTTCATTAAAGTTATAAATAGTTTTTTACATTTATATTTTGCATATTCCCACCCCTACTGTGCTATATGTGAGCCATATGATTGACATCTATCATTCACATTCCTTAAAAGTTTATTAAATACTTTGTCAGAGGGGGATTTGAACCAAACATGTTCTACATGCTATACCATGGCAGTACCACTATGCTACATCAGCTTAATGATGTTTTCTATCACAGTAGCACTTGTCTATCATTTTCAGGAATTCAGCCAGGCTGAGCATAGCGGCGTGCCGTGCAAACAAGCTGCACGGCACTTAAACTTTGGATTTATTTCATGAAAAAAAAAATATTATTGCATTTTTTATTTTTTATTCCTTACCTCTTGCTCTACTGCTTCCATGCATGTAGGGCAAGAGTGCATACATTTGGGGGTGTGCACCTGAAGGCTGCTGCTTTCTATATGTGTTTGTGGTATTTTTTTCAGTGTCCAAGGACACTGAAATGTTAGCTATTTACATTTCAGTGTCTGCAGACACTCGTTTACTATATAATATGTGAGCCAGTCTCTAATATTCTATAGTTTGACACTCATCCATGTCAGAAAGTGCCATGTGGCACTTTCAAAGTGAAGATGGTATGTTTCAGGTGCTGGGACTGCTGACACACACCCCCTGCACTCTTTCCTGATTTGTGTCTATTTTGTTTAGATAGCAGTGTGCCTTCATTCATATGCAAGGCGCGCTGCTATCATAAATGGACACAAACCACTCTGTGCAAGAATAGTCTTATTCTTGCATGGAGCTTCATGAATCCAGGGGAATAAGTTTGTATTTGAGTTTTTGAAACATGTCTGTATGTAATCTTTGAACTTTCCAATAGATGGTGGTAAAAGATAGTTTTATTTATTTTGGTTGGTTTTATATATTCTGGCAGGATTTATTGACATTTTTGATTCTCACCATACACTTTCGTTTTGTAATTCAATATTTAATATTAAACATTGTATAATTTTTTTTACTGTGACATACTTAAGTTATTGTTTAAATAGTTAGGAAATGTTTTTATGTTTAGGATAGATTTCTAAGACTGTTTATATGTTTTTATGTTGATGGGATGGTTTAATTGTTTATTAGTGTCAAATTTTGATTCACTGTTTTGTATTTTAAAAATGTATAAATGCTCTTGTTAAGTTTGAGAATGTGTTTCATGTGAGGAAGTCCTTGATGATGAAACCGTGGTGTGTGGTTAATGCTTTTATGTAGTTTATATTGAGTGTTTGTATAATGAGGCCTTTGTGGAGATTAAACTGCCTTTTACTGCTGTGTGGGCCACTTGTTTTGCCCGTTGTTTTGGCTTATAGTTTTGAAATCGGGCAATCATCATCCCCCTTTTTTGCATTACTAGTTTATTTTGGGGAATGGAAGGTTTTCCTCCTTCTAGTACCATTGGCCTTGAAGGCGGAGACATGATGAAAAAACAACCAGCTCACTACAACCATGGAGGATGGAGGGGGAGGCACAGGTATTGAATACACTAGATTTTGGTAATGGATCCACTGTTAATACTTATGGAACTATAAATTTTGATGATTCTAAAGCCTTTTTTTAATGATTATTGCATTTTTAATTACACTGAATTAGTGATTAATGAAACAATTTTTAATTTCAAAGGGATTCAATTTTATACCTAAGCGAAAGTGTGATATTAGTAAGCTTATTATTGATGTGAAATTGTTTTTGCGGAAAAAGAATTTGGTAACTTATTTTGGTGATGACAGCGGGGTTAATCAATAACCTAAGAGTTAGAGTTTAAGAAAGATTAGTGTATTTAATCCCCCTTACACCCCCAGCTTAAAAATGTTGAAAATATGTTGGAGAAGGAGTTAAGCAATGGTATTTCATCCCACAAGGTTCATCCAAATTTGTCCAAGGAAGAAATTGAGTTACTGGAGACTGTAAGGAAAATAGATATATCAGGGTAATGAAACCTGATAAAGGAGTTGGTACTGTGCTTAAGAGTACCACCGTTTATGAGGCAAAAATGATGGAAATATTGAATGATGTCAGTAAGTATGTAAGAGTTTCAATCAATGAGATCTATATAGCATGCAAGCGAATTTATTTGATTTTGCATGATTTATTAATGGATGGTTTAATAGACGTCGATACATTTAAGTTTTTACAAACTGAAAAACCTAGGGTAGCTTCTATATTTGGAATCCCTAAGGTTCTTAAGAACCAGGACGACCTACCCTCTGTCAGATTGTGTCAGAGCAAGGGTCGGTTACTGCCCCTTTAACCAAATATCTAGATGTGAAACTTAAAACATTAGTATGATTAAATAAGAACATTCTTAAGGATTCTTGGGATTTTTTGGAGCCGTTAAACCTGCATTATTCCATGAAAATGTGTTGTTCATTACCACTGATATACTGGATTTATTTGGTTGCATTCCCCACTAACAGGGAATGAATTGATTTGAGGAAGTTATGAGAACACTGGTTATTTATCTCATAGTGAATTTCATGTTTGTACAGAACTAATTGATATTGTTTTACACAATAATTTTTTATATTTTATGGGCAATTTTTTTGCCAGACCATTGGGTAGCTATGGGGGCAAATTGTGGCCTAATTTATGCAAACTTAATTTTGTCTGTTTGAGAAGAGAAATATGTTTTTAACTCTCCATATAAAGAATGTAAAGTATAAGTGCTTTCTATATGACATTTGTATTTTATGGGTGGACACTGAGGAAAAATTTTAGTAATTTTTTAACTATATTTCCAGCACAACTAGCTTTCTACATTTTACAGATAATTTGGATTACTATGAGGTGAATTATTTGGATGTTAGTATTCATAAGGAAACAAGTTATTTTAGGTCCACAGTATATAGGAAAAAGATGTATTCCAACTCGTTTCTTCATTTTTCTAGTGCCCACCCTTTTCAGCAAAAGAAAAGTATTGTGAAAAGGCAGTTCATTAGGATAAGCAGGAATACCTCCCGTGACAGTGATTTTGAGTCTGAGTGCAATATTTTAAGGGAGATATTTGTTAAAAGAGGGTACCCTGTGGAATTGATTAATGAGGTTCATAGAGAGGTCACCATTGGAAGAATGGATAGGTTCACACCTATTCTAGCAGTGGATACCCCTGAGTTTAATGTTGATTCCATTATGGATAAATCCACGAAAGTTGATAATTTTGAGTAAGCATTTGTTACAGATTTTAATGGAGATGCTAACACTATTAGGAATATTATACAGATAATGGACTGAGTTTGCAAACCTATCTGACCTTAAGGGGATTGCTGGTAACTCTTACTTGTAGGATTTGTTTGAGCCCAGCACATACAAGTGTGGTTCATGCCCACAGTGTCCTTATATTAGCAATTAGGAATGTGTGCTGGTTGGTTCCACTGGTGTTATTATTAGGTGTAAAACAAAGAGTACCTGTGACAACAGTGATCTCATATACTTGGCTTATTGTGATAAATGGACAGCATTTTATGTAGGGAAGACTGAGAGGAAGCTTAGCAGAAAGATTTATGAGCCCATGTATGATATAAAGAATAAGCATCAGAACAATGCTCTTTTTAAGCATATTCTTGTTTGCCCCTTAGCCAAATTTTTGTTTTTTTGTATTAGAGGTTATACCAGTATATATTATAGAGAGTTTGTGAGACACTAAGAGTGAGTATAGGGAACTACATTAGCAGATAGTTTTGGAGGCCAGCAAACCACCTGGTATTAATGATACTGTCTCCCCTTCCCCTGTTTTAAAACTGAGAGTTGCTAAGTTATAAAATGCTGTACAATGCAAAAAAACATTTTTGATGCCATCTTGGAGTTAAGTTTCATGGTTCTATACATTTTATACTTTTTACAAATTATACATATGTATTATACTACATTAGGTTATGTTTGTATTCTAATATAATAAGTTTGAAAGGATTTGATTTTTTAAAACAAGTCTATGTGTAATCTTTGAACTTTCCAATAGATGGTGGTAAAAGCTAGTTTCATTTATTTTGGTTTGTTTTATATATTCTGGCAGGGATTTATTGACATTTTCAATTCTCACCATACTCTTTCTTTTTGCAATTCAATATTTAATATTAAACATTGTATAATTTTTTACTGTGACATACTTAAGTTAATGTTTTAATACTTAGGCAATCTTTTTATATTTAGGAAATATATCTATGAGTATGTATAGGTTTTTATGTTGATGGGATTGTTTAATGGTTTATTAGTGTCAGATTTTGATTGGCTCTTTTGTATTTTAAAAATGTAAAAATGGCCTTGTTAAGTTTAAAAATGTGTTACATCTGAGGAAGTCCTTGGTGATGATAATGCGGTGTGTCATTAATGTGTTTTTGTGGTTTATATTGAGCTTTTGTACAACAAGCCCTTTGTGGAGATTAAGCTGCCTTTTATTACCATGTGGTCCATTTGTTTTGCCCTTTGTCCTGGTTTATAGTTTTGAAATCAGGTAATCATCCCCCTTTTTTGGATTTTTGGTAAGTTACTTTACAGTTTGAGAGGCACTGGTGGCAGCAGTGCCATAATTTAAATTAACATTCAGTCTTTTCTTGATACAGAAATTGAAAAAGAACAGTGGTTCACTTGCTTTAAAAATAATTTGAATGATGTTTTACAGATGGACTGATTATTTCCAAGTAGTGAAATTTAAAATGTAGGTTAATAACCTTGTAACCTTGTGAAATGCCTTTGCTCATTGCTGTGATTTTGTTTGTGGAACCAAAAACTCTGAAAGCACTTTTGGCATTAAGGCCTGTTTGGACACCATGTAATGTCTGTCTACAAAGAGGTTGAGATAACCTGACTGAAAGAGATAGAGCTTTACCTGAAGTGCGCCATTCTCATTCTTTACTGCAATTGGTGCAGAAGATCATATGTCACATACAGTACATAAGATAATTAAGCCCCAGTATTTACAATTTTATTGCATTTAAGTAATATTCAATACATGGATTCATTAAAGAAAATGCTCATTTTGGGTTTTAGACTATGATAGCATAAGCTTCACTGATTGTTTCAGATTTCTTCTTCCTATTAACAAATGTAACTTAACTTTTGAGTTTTTACCCTTGAATGCCAATTTACTGAACTTTTCAGATGACACCCAAGAAGTAGTACAACTCCTATTTCACTCTTTCGTATAGTCTTTCAAAACAGTTTTCTTCAACAGTATTATCGGAAATACAAACTTATGTCAAGTCAGACAATCTGAACAGATTCACATTCAGGCAGAGACATGGTGCAATGCAGTCTTCGGGTGTTCTGCTTCAAATTCTATATGTCTAAGTTCATAATGCATTTCATATTATAAAATTCTGCTAGTTAAGGACATTTGTTATTCCGTTGTTTCCTGTTGACTGGCACCGATCAGAAATGCTGGAACATATATGTCTTTTCCGTCCCTTTTAGAATAAATGTAGATAGCAAAAGGTCATCATCCACGCAGCCAACATGGTGTTATGCTTTGAGGGCCTAATAACCTTCTTTGGAAGCTGACACAAATCCTCAAAGTGCAAGGGTCCTACTATGTCTTTATACTACAATGTATGCCTGCACATTTCTGTATATACTCCCCAAAGAAAACCAATATAACACTGCAGTTTAGTAAAGCTTCACTACAGCCATGCAGTGGACAAACCTGCCTCTTTTTTCCCAGGATGGACGAGCCTTTATTAATCCTTTATTCTACCACTTCAGGTTGACTCCTCTAACATCAGGCTGCTAACTGAACACAGGTCATTTGGATAATAGCCAGGGCATTTTCTTACTCTATAACAAAGGACAAACTTGACACAGGCTTCTAAGTCTTTCCTCTGTCATTTTCCATTTACTTATTAATATTAAATTACTTTAATTAATGAAAAGAATCTAGTTTTACTTAATTTCACTTTTAGTCAGTTTCACTGCCTATACTCAGTCCTGCCACATTTTATTTATAAAAAATGTGAAGCTTCAAAGGAATAAAGGTCATACACACTGCTGCCTATCAATGAACAGTTCATATAGTTTTCAAGACTGGTATGATGGTTGGCTCATCTTACTATTCCTTTCAGTAGCTTTCAAGAATTAACATATTTTGTCATGTGGCAAGATTAACAGAAATGCCGACTTTTGTTTATCTTAGCATGGTACCATGTTGTAGGAATCAATTGGTAGACAATGATAGTGTCAGACATTTTTCAAGACTATGAGGTGTTGGTTGATAGCAAAGAGAATTCAGGTAAAAATATTTCCATGGATGAAAGGCTTGCCAGTTATGGCTGTCAGTGTTGATAAATTAGTTGACCAAAAAGTTAGATAACTGGGATATTCTATGGAAAACTTTTAGTCATATGTCAACAAGTGACTAGAATATTATTTGAAAGCTACTATAAGGCTTTGTCTACTACCAAGCAACAGGAGTCAATTGCCACATAAATTATGCAACAATCAATATTTTGCATTAGTTAAGTTTAGGACAGAGTTTTTGTAGGTATAATAACAGATTTTGGGCTACACTGAGAATGTAGAAAATGTTTGTACAGCCTCAAAAACATAACTTGGCAGATTGACTTAGACTTGTGTTGTCATGTGTAAGCCATGTTTCTGCAACAGACAGAGTATTATACTAATAAACCTGTGGCCTAGATATATAGTAAAGGGATTTTATTTCACTTTTCTACTTTATGTGAGCTAGTGTTGACAAGGTGTTACCAGATCAGTTGCATATGGTGAAATCTAAAAGAGACAGTATTTGGCTAAATGTCATTGTTGCATACAATGCTATCATGTGGGTAAACATGGTTAGGTAAACCTTACTTTTCCAAGGCCCTCTTTACAACACGTTTATACAAATAACTTCTGTAACACAGACACTTGCATGTATACTGATGTCTGTGTTTTACAAATATATGGCAAGTTATTCTGATGACTTGCAAATAATTATAGAAGTTGAGAAAAATGTTTTGCAAGTGGCAAGTTCGAGTTTTGGAAAGCTGAAAACTTATACTGGAATTCTTGAGGAGTGAAGTGAGATATAATTTCTAACTTGTAACAAAGTAGTGTACATTACAGTGCATGTAACCTTTTGATCTGCTGTGTTGCAAATGGCTAACAGCATGGCAAGTGAATGCACAGTTTGCATGAAGCATGACAAATCATAGTATATAAAGCATCAGAGCGTAGGTAGACAGGGAAGATTCAAAAGAGGTCTAACCCTTTAAACCTTCATGTGAAGGCCACAAAACTTTTTAAAGTCCCCAATATAACTGTGGCAGCATGTGTATTATATTATGTGATAGCATGACTAAAGGAGGAAATTGTTGCAAGTGATTTACATTTGGTAACCAAGCAGTTATATAAGGATCCAGTGGTGGCTGGTGACTTCAAATTAAAAAGGGGGCTGCAGGAGACAGCTGAATGGGTGGGACCAATGGGAGCGGGTGTGGCCAACTAGAAAGGGGTGGAGCTATGGTCAAAACCACAACAACTAGAACTTTAATTAAATACGCTGCCCTGGGTGCCAAACCATCATTACAAGAGTCCAATCAAGACAAAATGAAGTGTAGAAAAAAATATTTCAATGCATTGGCTACATGAAAACTTATTTAATATCTAGATGGAAATACAAAGGTTGTGATGGATGAAAAAATAAATTACTTTTTATATACATTACTGGAATGCCAGTCAAAATCAAGTACAAAAAAAAAAACAAGCAGCACTCAACTCAAGCCACTTCTACTTGCACTACAGTTGTAATTATAATTTATATTCATCTTTATAAATATTACCAATTAACATGATGAAAGTATCAATCGCTGTGATACCCCCACTTGTAAAAATGTTTCTTATCCAAAAAAGACCTGCTGCCTGACAACAACTGTCTACTTGTTTTATGGGGAAGACATGACTAAAGTAAAAAAATGAATAGAAAACAAGAAACAAGCTCAAGATAAATAGCTTAAAGGATTACTGCACAAGTTATGGACCACACATGATAGATTGGCATTCTGTTTAGTTTATGGGTAAAGCCTGCAAAGATGACTGCAAGCCTCCAACAAATGTAATGAGGTTCTGAAAATATTGTAATCCTGTCCTGTATTACAAATACTGTCATATGCATTTCAATACCTAAGGCTTATACGTTATCTAGTTATGTAAATATTCTCTGCATGGCAACAACAAAAAGGCTTTCAATGTTGGTAATTCTTTAACGGTATGCTTATTAAAGCTTACTTGCATCTTACAATCTCTGACAAGCTTGCCTGATGGTCATTAAAGCAGTGCTACTTAAACACAGAGCAACAGGGCACTGCGATAGCATGCATTTTCTGAATAATAATAAGCATAAATCAACAGTATAAAAATATGACAGAAAATCAGAACATTCTGCAAAATCAAGGACAGATGAAAAGCCACGGTCGTACTTGTTGTCTACCCTGGATGGGGGAATACTCTGCACACTTACACTGCATAACTGCTCTTTGCCTTGCTTGGACACTTCCAGAGCCACTACAATGGGGAGTGGGGTGCAACAAGTATGTCACGATTTGAAATGTCTCTTGCTGACATTGATGGCTCTGACACTCATACCTCTCAACCTCAGAGCAAGAAATCTGGACAAAGCCATACATAGAAGTGGGACACAGGCCCAAAAATAAGGACAATTTTTAAATATTGCTCTTATAAACTTAGAAAGATAATAGAATAGTAGTAGGTCTTGCATAAGTATGAATTTTCTGAAGGGTATGAAATCTGAAACTCAAATGTCTGCCATTATTTTCTAACTTCAATCTTTAATGATTTGACACTAATTTACCACAATTTTATGAAAAACAGACCAAAAATGTGATGCAAAAATATAAAATTGCGACACAATACAGCTGGGAACCTGTCAAAGAAGGGACACCTTTTTGATATTAGTACTGTTAACTTGAGCAGCTGACAAAATAAGAGCATCTACATGCAATTCTGAAATAAAAGTAATCTATAACTCTGATCATTACAGTTATTTATAATTGTAAACCCTCTACGATTTCTTCCAAAATTGCCATTTTGCGGAGGGATTATTAGGGGGAGAGCAACATTTTGAGCTAAAACTGGGGACAGTTGAGAGCTTTGGATATTCCTAATTCTATAAAGCGATTTATTTGCACGTACTTCTCAACCTCTTAATGCAGGAAATCTGGACAAGGCAAAATATATTGGGGGAACATACAAACAGTACTAAAAATTGCTCTTGTATGAACTTAAGACAGTTGATAGAATAACAGGTATTGCTTTAGCATGCATTTTTCTGAAGGTTATGATGTTTGAAACTCAATGTCTTTCATTATTTAGTAACTTCATTCCTAAATGATTTTCCAGAAAATCAGAAATTTTATGAGGAACAAACCAAAAATAAGAAGCAAAAATCTATTCATTCTGCAAACATCTGGACAGTTGAGAGGTATAGTTCAGCCGGGGCTGTCTTTGAGTTTGCTGCCCTTCCCCCCTCACAGAATCATGGTCGAATGGAGCCTCCCCCAGCAGTCATTCCAATGTCCCATTCCTTGGTTATTTCGCCCCATTTACCATAAACACTGTAATGTGCATACTGCTTTACTTCTGCAATGATTTGGATTTTATTTGAAAGTTTTATTTTGCATTTTACAGCAGAAACACTAATAGATATCTGCTAAACAAAGCAATTCAGTCTCACAATGAAAATTGACTTAGCATTAAAACTTCTCTGCCCCTGAAACTCACATTTATCGAAACAGCATTGAAACCCACATTCAAAGAAAATACATTTTGCCAATGGCAGATAAAGATTAACTTTGGGCTGTTTTCAAATCATAGGCCCCTTGAACAAGAAACATACACATGCTCTTTGATGCACCTTCCTGATCGTATTAAATTATGTTCCTTGTACAATACAGTACAGTTGTTATAGGGCATTTTACATTTATTGTTTTGAACATTCTTTCAGGAAACAATGAAACAAAAATGCATGCACCAAAAATGACAAAACTGTCCAATTCAGAGCATTTCCATCATAAAAGTCTACTCAAACTTCTACAGTCCACCAGTATCAGTAAATATGCACAAGCTCCGAAGAAGTAAAAGTCATCTAAATAATTCTACATTAAAGAAATCTGTAACTAATGAAGAGGTTGCTGCTAGCAAACAACTTTGTATGTCATTGTTTCATCTACAAATAAAGTGCCTGTTGCCCTAGAGGAATAAATTGCCTTTATTGCATTAAAAAAATGATAAGCTAGTAACATTGCAATAGGGAATGGATGGTAAACTGATAGCAGGTTCATAGTTACTTGGTATCTTTGCCAAAAAGGATTACAGCATCCACCCCCTTTACAACACAGTATAGTATCAGCAATGCATTTACCTACTGTGGGAGTAGAACCCACAGCCTTCTGCATCAAAAGTAAGTACACTACCTGTTGTGCTATTAACATTGCAGGCCCCTTCACCATAAGCAGCACTAAACTTTTGTTCCCCTGCAGCTCTCAGCTCCTTGGAAAATCTACTCGACACTCAGCTGTATCTCTGAATTTTGCAGCACAAGAAGTCTGGAAAAAGCCAACATTTATTGGGGGGACAAAAGCCCAAAAAACAGGGATGCATTTTAAACATTGCTTGTATAATGTTGGAAAGTTGTTAGAATAAAATGCTATGTTACCACCATACATTTTACTGCCAGGTTTTGAACCCAGGGGACCATGTGCAAAACAGTCAGAGCAACATACCACTATGCCAAATCAGCTGTTTTGTGAAAGAGATGAAGACTGAAACTTAAATGCCTACCATTTAGTGAATTCAGTTCTCACCATAGCTGTCAACCTCTTAGCACAAAACACCTGAACAAAGCCAATAATGGGTGAATTCAGTTCTCACCATAGTTCTGAAACTTAGCACATAAAACCTGGATGAAGCCAATAATGGGGGAATACAATCCCAAAAATAGGGACAAATTTCAAATATCCATGTTATAAAGTTAGAAAATTGCTAGAATAAAAGGTTTTGTTTTACCATGTATTTTCTGAAGAATATGAAGTCTGGAATTCAAATGCCTGTCATTTTTATTTATTTAACATTTGTTAACCAGGAAAGTCTGACTTGGAACAAAATCCAATGTTCAGCAGAAGACCACAGAGAAACACTCCACACGTGTGTCTTTGTAAGATGGGAGGACATGCAGACTCCACACAGAAGGCAAAGCAGCCAAGAATCAAACCAGAGGACCTGTAGCTGTCAGGCAAAAATGCTACCAGTGCACCACTGCTCTATCGAGTTTGCAAGGAAAAACAAACATACAGAAACCACATATTTTATGAGGAAAAGAACAAATATGAGGCAAAAATCTGCACATTTTTACAAATGGTGGTAGGTAGAGAAAGCAGCCTCTTGCCATCTGCACCCAAGGTACAGGGTTCAAGCCTGAGGTATTCTTCTACCCAACACAATGTGTGTTCCCTCTAGCCCCCAGTATATAGCAACGCACACATATGACTAGGGCTCTACAAGCAAGAAACATACTAAATGACAAAATTATAAACCTAAAGTTTATTTACAAGAGAGACTGCTGCCATAATGTAGTTCTGGAGAATTCAAGGTTTGAGCAAAACAGGAAATAAATAATATATTAATGGTAGAGGGCCCTCTGAAATATTAAATGATGCCCTTAAACCTGACCCAACTGATGCATCTTACTTCAAATGAACCTATGCAGTGAAAATGGCACTGTGTTGTTATGCTATTTGCTTTGACATGTCTTTGATACACAGTAGTGTGCTCCCTAAGCAATGCTGTTTATAAGCTGGTATGTAGACATTTTTTTACACAGACTTGGACATTTTCACACACGTGATGCTCCAGGAGATTTTCTACAGCCCACATTTCTTACTGTTCGCTCACTACCCATCAATAGGAGTAAAACAGGCTCTCACAATCCCATACTCCTGTATGACCTGGATCACTGACAGCAAAGAGAGCAACTTATCTTTCTAGCCATAAGTTGGGTTTGTTCCATATTTTCTTAAATTCCCTCAACATGTCTGAAAAAAAACATCACTATATGCTGTGAAGGCTTGGCATTATCATAGAATGTTTAGCTCATCAGTAACTATTTTAAAACTATACTTGGCTGGTAGCCAAAAGATTTACATTTTCTAGTATCATGTCTAGTGATAGTTAGTGTATTATTGGTAGGTATCTCAGACTGGGATGGTAGAATGATGTTATTTTCAGTGGCGAAAATGGCTCTTAAAAAGAGTAATAGTACAACATTTAATTATTATATTGTATAACTTTGATACTAGATAGATCTAATTACAAGCAAGGCACAGTCTTCTACTCTGGACCGTGACCATACATGGTCATCTAAATGCAGTCAGTATAACAGCAGCTACACTTTGTGATCATATCAGCAAGTCGCATACAAAAATCTGATAATGAAACAAAGTTCCTCTTTATTTCCCACAAGCACTCACTTTTCAGGCTTCCTTAGATAGATATAAAATGAATCATGTGTGTAAATTTAATAAAAAAAATAACTACTGACTAGACAATTAAATGCATGTTAAAAATACAGAGCAAAGGGCTGCATACACTGCAGTAATTGTAGAGCAATTTCTTCTTAAATGTCAATAGCAGATTATTAGAAGACCAAATCTTCAGAAAAAAAAAAAAAAGCACACATTGAAAGAACATGGTCATCAACAAGACTGCTAATCAACATAACATACCTCCAAACACATGAGTGCACACAAATACACACCCCCAAACACAAACAATCCCACACACCATGCAAAAGTCAACAGCGTTTCACAAGCACCGGTCTTGATCAACAGCCACCTATCACACAGTCTGCACCAAACATACACACATTCACTGCAACTATCTTCCAAGCATTCAGTTCAACACATTAAAAACAAGCAATACTACTCTGTCAAGTACACACTGTAAGCCATGCCCCCACATAAACCCCGTTTCTGATAAATTAGCCCAACGGAAAAAACCCGCAATACATTATACACTCAGCAGTCACTCATAGTCACAAAACATAAAGACCTGCACAAAATTATACAGCCAGCTAAACATTCACAACACTACCAATACACATAAACACACACAGACACAGAGTAAATGCTTTCAACCACTTACTCTAAGCAATAAAACCCACACAACAACACACTTTTGAACACTTATTCTCACTCATGTCAAACTTGCCTATAAAACACTTAACCACACACACACACACACACACACACACACACACACACACACACACACCGTAACTGAAGGTCCCATAGCGGCTAATACACAGTCTCCTCAGTTGCAGAGCAGCTAAAAAGCAGCAGTCCTGATTAGTTCCAGTAAAAGCAGTCTCCTCAGCCTGCGCAAGCTAATGGCTGGTTTCCGGTTATCCTGGCTGTCTGGTTTTCCCCACGAGAGTAGGCTGGAGGTCCAGCCTGCAGACAATGCAATCCAGTGTCCTTCTGTTCTATATCATGTTACAGACATGGAAGAAAAAACAGGAATCTTCTGTTGTTTTTGACATCTTATAGAAATATATAAACTATATGAATATATAAACTATTAGAATATTTGATTTTAGTTCACAGAAGGAACTTTTAGTTTATAGTGTCTCTAATACTATAAGTGTAATTTTCATTTTTGATTCCATTACAAAAGGGAAATTTAACTCAATCCTGAATAAGCAAACTCAGTTTCACAAAGTTTAGTTTCAGAATAGTATATGACTGTGTCCTAAAATATCAACTGTGTATGTAAAAACATATCAGGTGTTACATTTTTGATTAGTGAAAATATTCAGTATATCTCTTATTACAAATGTAACCATCTTGTGTGCTTCATAATATAATTTGTTACCTAAGTATTTAGTATATTTTCCATAGTATGCCCAATTGCTCTACGTAGTGAACAGAGAAGGTTTAATGATATATCTCCTCCCTAGCCACATAGCTTATGGAGATTACATATTTCTCAATGACATAGTGAGTATGATTTGTATACTCTGTTCAAAGCTTTAATAATTGTTTTTGTTTCAATTAACAATAACAAAACTTGGTGTTTATATATTACATTTTTAATAGTAGTAGAGTGAGAAACTTTGCTTTAGAGACATCTCACCACAGAAAGCAGTAGAATGCCACCAGCACAACTTCAAATCCACATACCTTTATCGCTACTTCTTCTCGAGTATATGCTTCCAAAGTGTTCAATCTCAAAGTTTCTACTTGTACTGCACCACTACTACAGAACAGTAGTACCAAGCAAACCAATTACAGGACAGCTTCAAAATACTATCCCATACAGGAATATTTCAACTGCTTATGTAAGTTCCCAATCTGTTTAAAAAACAGTTTCTGAGCAGTTAAGAATGTGAGTGGAATGTACTTGAGATTCTGCTTTTCACTTCTTAAATTTCATTTATATAGGTTATATGAATTTCTTAGGTTTCAAGACATTCCCTTTTTCATTTTAATTTAAAACAACTTTAGAGTTAGTGGTGTGTATGATAACATCTTAACCTTGTACAAGTTTATTTGCAAGCCCATGCATTAAAATTATATTCAAAAAGCACTGGAAGTGAATCTATACATTGCCATGATCTACAGGAAGTCATTTGCCTTATATTACATTTTCCTTTATGAATATGTTGGTACTTTATTAAATATTATTCAATATTTTGACCAGGATCTTGCTGGCAGTAGAAAAGCCACCCCGCTAAACCCCACTTCTCCAAGGAAAGATTTCTTGCTGTCCCACACAACCGCACCATAGAACTTATGATAGTCAGAAATGTCCCTATCTTCATCCCCCTTATTACTGAGGTTGTCTTTTAAAAGATAACAGTTAATTTAAATGTTATTAGTCTCTTAAATTAGTTTAATTAATGTTTTCTATACATTAAAACCACTCTTGCTTTCGTGTGAGAAATTACTATGTATAATGTTGCTATAGCAACCAGAAAAGCTTCCATTTTTGAAGCTAAACTAACACTTCCATTTTTATGCCTTCAGAGGTCAAGAATTCATTTGTTATTTGAGGCAGCCACCTCACTACTGTGGTAGAAAACAAAGATTTCTCAATCTGCTTAAGGTAAGGCTTATCCTATTATTCTGATAGGCTGACATGCACACTCTCCTAATTTTGTTACCTGTCCCAAACTTCTCCATAACATTCAACAAAGCATTATGTCCCACTTTATCTAATGCCTTGCTAATATTTCCTACCATAATTTCCACATCCTCTGTTTTACTTATAACATCATTAACAATTTTCTTACAACCAATAACAATTCTTGACATTCCTTGTCGTTTATACCATTATACTTGTTTCCATAATATCCCCTATCCCTCCTTATATTCTCCTTAGTATTATAATGCATGTTAACTCTCATATTTTCATCAATTTTCTTTTATATACATTTTAATATTCCACTGCATAGTTCTTCATAAACAAAACCTTCCTTCAACCATTCATTCAATACATATACAAAATGCCCTCCTTGCCTGCCCTTTCATTTCTTGTATATTCTATTACGTATGCAATCTTGGCCTGATACTGAGTAAAGATTTACTTTCCTTAAGTACTTTATTCAATTCACTAATAGTAATTTCTTATTCAAATTCTTCCTTAACATGAGAGTTGGTAGCCAAGGACAGCTTACCCAGCTAAAAGGGAAAGATGGTTCTGCTTGCTGTAGCTCTACCATCTAATGGAGGCAGGGTGGTGAATTATTAACAGGAAGTGTTGTAATGGGGGCCATGGACTTCTTAGTACAATAATTGGATTTTGATGTGTGTATGTGTGTATATGTGTTTATGTTTTGTTAAGGGAATGGAGAATTTTGCACCTGCAGCTTTGCAATGCTACAGGTCATCTTTAAGAAACTATTGCTGCAATTTAGAAGACTTATTTGTTAGTTTATTTATTTATTTATTTATTTATTTATTTATTTCTATTTGTTTTCCGGAAAGTTCCAACTGGGGTTTATCCCATTTTCATTGGATGCCTGGGGAGAAAAGCTTCACATATTAAGCAAGTGCATTTAAAGACAAAAAAATAACATTTTTGTAATTTTGTAAAAATACATTGAGTTTACATGAAAACACAATTATATGAATAGATCTAGAACACATTATATAACATACAGTAGCCAATGGATTTAAGGAAATACATTTTTTCATGAGGTAGTTGGTTACAGAGAAATTAAACAGATAGACAGTGGATGTATTATGTAATGTGCTTATCAGATGGAAGTACAGAAAAGGGTAGCAACAGCAGCAAGGGATTTTTCAGCAGTTAGAAATTAAGAGGATAAGTAGTTATATGAAATATTAGGTAGACTGAGGTAGAGAGCTTGTATAGACCTATATTAAAGAAAATAGTAGTAACAGTAGTTACCTGTGAGATGGGTGTTTTGTAGACGGGAAAGCAGGTAGAGGGTAGAGTAGCAGTCCTAGAAGAATAGTGTAAATGACAGGTGTGGGAAAATATACAAGATTTCTTACTGATAGAGATATAAAGTTACATGCATAAGAACAGGGTACAGGAAGCTTAAGTAAAGGGAGTGTAACTTTCATGGTGGAGTTTAGGTTAAGTCTAGGGGGAGGGGTTAGTCTGGGGAAGTGCATGAGCATAACCAGGTATTTAGCAGGTGTTTCTTTAGTGATGTTTTGAAGCCATGCAGTTTGTCTAACTGTCTTACTTCAGGGGGAATTTGGTTCCATATGTTTGCTAACTGGTTTGCATATAGTGAGTTTCCTGTGCTATTATTTAATTTTGTGAAGTATAGAAAAGCTTTGTTGTTAGATTGTATGGCTTGATTAGTGGTATACCACTATAGTATTCCTTTAAGAACTGTGCTTTCTTCTGAAGAGTTTATTAGCTTATGGGATGTAATAAGTTGACTGTAGTGGAAGTGGTCTTTAGCCAGTTAAGGCTTTTTACTGCTATACAGTGGTGTTTTTTGAAAATTATTTGTAGCAGATTTTGCAATTTTGTTATAGGGTAGCTCTAGTTTATTTTTGATGGTTACGTTAAGATTTGTAAAGATGGGTAAGGCACAGAGTAGGGATAGAAGTAGGTATGTGTGTGCTTCTGCTATGTTTTTTTTGGAATTATCAGTAAGAAATTTCCTAGTCCTATGGAGGGATTCTAGTTTTTTTTTTAATATGGCTAATAGTAAGTGTTGGTCTTATCTGAGATATCATCGATCATTATTCCAAGGAGTTTTGCCTGAATGACATATTCTGCTTTTGTTTTGATATGAAAATATAATTTTTGGTTTGAGTACTTTTAGGTGTGAAAAGCATCACTTGTCTGTACATTTTTAGCATTTATGAGCAAGTCTGAGCTATCTAGCCAGGATTTTAAGTCTAGAAAGGCCTTTTGGGTGTTATCCTGTAGGGATGCCAGTACTTGGGCTGAGCAGATGAGAGTGGTAACATCTGCATATTGTACCAGGTTAGCTTGTTTAGTGGAGGAGTGTAGATTATTGATAAAAATACTGAAAAGTAGGTGTCGAAGAAGTGATCCCTAAGGGACACCAACTGTGACTGTGAGGAAACCAGAATAGTCTTGTTGACATTTCATGGCTTGTTTCCTGTGGATAAGTAGCTGTGGAACCAGGTTTGTGATGGGATATTGAGGCCTAGAGAGGATAGTTCCTCAAGGAGTTGCTGGTGTCACACAATGCTGAACACTTTAGATAGGTCTACAAAAACTGTTGAGACTAGCTTCCCATTCTTTTGGAGTTTGATTAACTGTGTTTGTAAAATTTAAAGGGCAGTAGTGATGCTATGATTAGTCAGAGTGCCATGTTGAGTCAAGGAAAGTAGGTTATAGCTGCTGACAAATTTGAACAACTGGGTGTGAATACATTTTTCTAATATATTGGATAGGGCTGGGACCATGGCTAATGGATGGATGGTAGTTGCTTAGGTCACTAGAATTCCCACCTTTATGTAGGGATATGATATAAGATTTTTTACAGATGTTGGGTTCATGGTTTTCTTTTATGGATCTATTGAAAACTATGGAGACCAGGAATGCTATAGTTTCTGCTGCTATTTTGAGGTGCTCTACTGGTAATTTGTCATCTGCCAATGTAGTTGGTATTTTTTATCGTTGAGGTGAGAACATTATCAAGTTTAAAGAATACTTTGCTGTTGGTTGTGACATGTGGAATAGTGAGGGGTGAGGTGGTGTTTTGTTTAGTTAGTGATAAGATCAAATTTATAAAGTGAGTGTTGAACCGAGTTGCTGTATTACTTGGGTATTTAGAGGTTGTGGTGGGTTGGGGGTTAGAGGGTTGCTCTGGGTTGAGCAGTGACTTTAAAGACTGCAAGAATAGTTTAGCATAATTTTGGTGGGTATTTTCTAGATTTGTAAAATATTATTTCTTGTCATTATTTGTTTTTTTTATGAGATTTCTGAGATAACTATAATCATGTATGATTAGATGAGTTTTATTTTTTTGTATATGTTTTCAAGGCCTGGGCTCTATTTAATAGTAGTCACTTAGTCTTTGTTAGCCAGGGTGATGGAATGGATTTGACTTTTTTGTTTCTGAGTGAGGTCTGCTTACTTAGGAAGGTTAGGAAGATATGATTAAAATGAGTAATTACTTTATCAAAAGGTAATATTTTAGGCAGTTCCAGTTGTATTGCTTTTGAGTTGCTGTAAAGCACTCAGAATTGCAATTCTGCAGATTAAGGTCTTGTTTGTTTGTTACTTACTTCTGAATGTTTAGCCACTATCTGATAGCGTAGGTGGGTAGATGATCATTAATACAGTCTAGTAAGGTTCTAGTGGCATGGCTCTTGTTGGGCTTATTTTAAAAAATTCAGTCTAGTGTGGTTTCTATGCTAGATGCTTTCTGGATCCTGGTAGTTATGTTTAATAGTTCTGAGAATTCAAATAAGTTTAAGTCAGGTGAGATATTTGTTATTTGTTGACAGTCGATGCTTATGTCACCTAAGATTATGATTTCTTTTTTATGTTGTGATACAGCTACTGAAGATCTTATTCAATTGTGGCTGGATTGTTTCCAGTACAAATGTATAGTCCTACTAGGCAGAATGATTAACTGTTACTGAGTTTGAGCTGGGTAATGAGAATTTCAGCATTTTTAAATGTTGGGATCGTTTGGGGATGATGGATTACTTCTAGTTTTTTTTTTTAATTATTGCTACTCCATTTCCTCTTTTTGTTAGTCTGTCTTATCTGATTATGTAATATCCAATAGGGGAGTATTTCATTACTAGCTATTTCTGACTTTAGCCAGGTTTCAGTAGCTATAAGTATATTGGGATTACAGTGAGCAATGTTTGTTTGGAGATCATGGGTTTTGTTGCATATGCTTTGACCATTTATGCTCAGCAGAAATACATTGTGAACTGAGTTGTAATTTGAGAGAGGAGTTATGTTGTTCTGAAGGGATGTGATTACTTCTGACAGTATATTGGTGTTTGGGCCAGGGTTGCGGTGGATGTCTCCACTTTGGACCAGCTTAGTAATGGTATGCAGATATGTACAGAAATATCTAGCTTTTTATGTGTATATAGGTAGGTGACTAATGATGACTTACTGAGTTTTAAGTGTTTAAAGGTGCATGTGCTCAGTGGCGAGTGCAGATATACTTTGGGAGGTATGGTTAAAAATGTGGTGTGTTAGAGGACTGTTGCGGTTGCAGATTTTTGGGAGAGAAACTAGGTAGATGTAAGGGGGATTGTAAGATTGTGATGTGTGTGAGAAGGGTGAGTAGTGTTATGGTTATTGCAAAATAAAGTTTTACTCTTCAAAGGAATGTAAGATATATCATGTATTTCCAGTGGTGGCTGTTGACTTCAAATTAAAGGGGGGCTGCAGGAGACAGCTGAATGGGTGGGACCAATGGGAGGGAGCATGGCCAACTAGAAAGTGGTGGAGCTATGTTCAAAACCACAACAACTAGAACTTTAATTAAATACGCTGCCCTGGGTGCCAAAACATCATTATGAGAGTCCAGTCAAGACAAAATAAAGTGTAGAAGAAAAAAATATTTCAATGCATTGGCTACATGAAAACTTACTTAATATCTAGATGGAAATATAAAGGTTGTGAGGCATGAAAAAATAAGTTACTTTTTATATACATTACTGGAATGCCAGTCAAAATCAAGTATAAAAAAAACAAGCAGCACTCAACTCAAACCACTTCTCCTTGCACTACAGTTCTAATTATAATTTATATTCATCTTTATAAATTACCAAGTAGCATGCTAAAAGTATCAATCACTGTGATACCCCCACTTGTAAAAATGTTTCTTATCCAAAGAAGACCTGCTGCCTGACAACTGTCTACTTGGTTCGTGGGGAAAACATGACCAAAGTAAAAAAAATGAATCACAAACGAGAAACAAGCTCAAGATAAATAGCTTAAAGGATTACTGCACAAGTTATGGACCACACATGATAGACTGGCATTCTGTTTAGTTTATAGGTAAAGCCTGCAAAGATGACTACAAGTCTTCAACAAATTTAATGAGCTTCTGAAAATACTGTAATCCTGTCCTGTATTATAAATACTGTCATATGCATTTCAATACCTAAGGCTTATACGTTATCTAGTTATGTAAATATTCTCTGCATGGCAACAACAAAAAGGCTTTCAATGTTGGTAATTCTTTAACAGTATGCTTATTAAAGCTTACTTGCATCTTACAATCTCCAACAAGCTTGCCTGATGGTGATTAAAGCAGTGCTACTTAAAAACAGAGCAACAGGGCACTGCGACAGCATGCATTTTCTGAATAATAATAAGCATAAATCAACAGTATAAAAATATGACAGAAAACCAGAACATTCTGCAGAATCAAGGACAGATGAAAATCCATGGTCATACTTGTTGTCTACCTTGGATGGGGGAATAATTGCACACTTACAATGCATAACTGCTCTTTGCCTTTCTTGGACAAATCCAGAGCCACTACAATGGGGAGTGGGGTGCAACAAGAACGTCATGATTTGAAATGTCTCTTGCTGATGGTGATGGCTCTGACACTCATACCTCTCAACCTCAGAGCGAGAAATCTGGACAAAGCCATACATAGAAGTGGAACACAGGCCCAAAAATAAGGACAATTTTTAAATATTGCTCTTATAAACTTACAAAGATAATAGAATAGTAGTAGTAGGTCTTGCATTAGGATGAATTTTCTGAAGGTATGAAATCTGAAACTCAAATGTCTGCCGTTATTTTCTAACTTCAGTATTTCAATGATTTGCCACTAATTTGCCAGAAAAATACAATTTTATGAAAAACAGACCAAAAATGTGATGCAAAAATATAAAATTGCCACACAATACAGCTGGGAACTTGTCAAAGAAGGGACACCTTTTTGATATTAGTACTGTTAACTTGAGCAGCGGACAAAATAAGAGCATCTACATGCATTTCTGAAATAAAAGCAATCTATAACTCTGATCATTACAGTCATTTATAATTGTAAACTCTCCACGCTGTCTTCCAAAATTGTCATTTTGTGGAGAGATTATTAGGGGGAGAGCAACATTTTGAGCCAAAACTGGAGATAGTTGAGAGGTTTGGATATTCCTAATTATATAAAGTGATTTATTTGCATGTGCTCCTCAACCTCTTAATGCAGGAAATCTGGACAAGGCAAAATATATTGGGGGACATACAAACAGTACTAAAAATTGCTCTTGTATGAACTTAAGACAGTTGATAGAATAACAGGTCTTGCTTTAGCAAGCATTTTTCTGATGGTTATGACATTTGAAACTCAATGTCTGGTATTATTTAGTAACTTCATTCCTAAATGATTTGCCAGAAAACCAGATATTTTATGAGGAACAAACCAAAAATAAGAAGCAAAAATTTATTCATTCTGCAAAATTCTGGACAGTTGAGAGGTATAGTTCAGCCGGGGCTATCTTTGAGTTTGCTGCCCTTCCCCCCTCACAGAATCATGGTTGAATAGAGCCTCCTTCTGCAGCCATTCCAATGTCCCATTCCTTGGTTATTTTGCCCCATTTACCATAAACACTGTAATGTGCATACTGCTTTACTTCTGCAATGATTTGGATTTTATTTGAAAGTTTTATTTTGCATTTTAGAGCAGAAACACTAATAGATATCTGCTAAACAAAGCAATTCAGTCTCACAATGAAAATTGACTGAGCATTAAAACTTCTCTGCCCTTGAAAGTCACATTCATTGAAACAGCATTGAAACCCACATTCAAAGAAATACATTTTGCCAATGGCAGATAAAGATTAACTTTGGGCTGTTTTCAAATCATAGGCCCCTTGAACACAAAACATACATATGCTCTTTGATGCACCTTCCTGATGGTATTAAATTATATTGCTTGTGCAATACAGTACAGTTGTTAGAGGGCATTTTAAATTTATTGTTTTGAACATTTTTCCAGTAAACAATGAAACAAAAATGCATGCACCAAAAATGACAAACTGCCCAGTTCAGAACATTTCCATCATAAAAGTCTACTCAAACTTCTATAGTCCACCAGTATCAGTAAATATGCACAATCTCTGAAGAAGTAAAAGTCATCTAAATAATTCTACATTAAAGAAATCTGTAACTAATGAAGAGGTTGCTGCTAGCAAACAACTTTGTATGTCATTGTTTCATCTACAAATAAAGTGCCTGTTGCCCTTGAGGAATAAATTGCCTTTATTGCATTCAAAAAATGATAAGCTAGTAACATCACAATAGGGAATGGATGGCAAACTGATAACAGGTTCATAGTTACTAGGTATCTTCACCAAAAAGGATTAATGCATCTACCTAATGTGGGAGTAGAACCCACAGCCTTCTGCATCAAAAGTAAGTACACTACCTATTGTGCTATTAACTATGCAAGTCAATTCACCATAAGCGGCACTAAACTTTTGTTCCTCTGCAGCTCTCCTTGTAAAATCTACTCGACACTCAGCTGTATCTCTGAATTTTGCAGCACAAGAAGTCTGGAAAAAGCCAACATTTATTGGAGGGACAAAAGCCCAAAAACCAGGGATGCATTTTAAACATTGCTTGTATAATGTTGGAAAGTTGCTAGAATAAAATGCTGTGTTACCACCATACATTTTACTGCCAAGTCTTGAACCCAGGGGACCCTGTGCAAAACAGTCAGAGCAACATACCACTATGCAAAATCAGCTGTTTTGTGAAAGAGAGGAGGACTGAAACTTAAATGCCTACCATTTAGTGAATTCAGTTCTCACCATAGCTGTCAACCTCTTAGCACAAAACACCTGAACAAAGCCAATAATGGGTAAATTCAGTTCTCCCCATAGTTCTGAAACTTAGCATATAAAACCAGGACAAAGCCAATAATAGGGGAATACAATCCCAAAAATAGGGACAAAATTCAAATATCCATGTTATAAAGTTAGAAAATTGCTAGAATAAAAGGTTTTGTTTTACCGTGTACTTTCTGAAGAATATGAAGTCTGGAATTCAAATGCCTGTCATTTTTATTTATTTAACATTTGTTAACCAGGAAAGTCTGACTTGGAACAAAATCCAATGCTCAGCAGAAGACCAGGGAGAAACACTCCACACGCATGCCTTTGTAAGATGGGAGGACATGCAGACTCCACACAGAAGGCACACCAGCCAGGAATCAAACTAGAGAACCTGTAGCTATCAGGCAACAATGCTACCAGTGCACCACTGCTCTACTGACTTTGCAAGGAAAAACAAACATACAGAAACCACGTATTTTATGAGGAAAAGAACAAATATGAGGCAAAAATCTGCACGTTTTTACAAATGGTGGTGGGTAGGGAATTCAGCCCCTAGCCATCTGCAGCTAAGGTACAGGGTTCAAGCCTGAGGTATTCTCCTACTCAGGACAATGTGTGTTCCCTCTAGCCCCCAGTATATAGCAACACACACACATGACTAGGGCTCTACAAGCAAGAAACATACTAAATGACAAAATTACAGAATTATAAACCTAAAGTTTATTTACAAGAGGGACTGCTGCCATAATGTAACTCTGGAGAATTCAAAGTTTGAGCAAAAGAGGCAATAAATAATATACTAATTGTAGAGGGCCCTCTGAAATATTAAATTATGCCCTTAAACTTGACCCAACTGGTGCATCTTACTTCAAATGAACCTATGCAGTGAAAATGGCACTGTGTTGTTATGTTATTTGCTTTGACATATTTTAATAGACAGTAGTGTGCTCCCTAAGCAATGCTGTTTATAAACTGGTAAGTAGACATTTTTTTTTACCCAGACCTAGACATTTTCACACACGTGATGCTCCAGGAGATATTCTACAGTCCACATTCCTTACTGTTCGCTCACTATCCATCAACAGGAGTAAAACAGGCTCTCACAATCCCATACTCCTGTATGACCTGGATCACTGACAGCAAAGAGAGCAACTTGTCTTTCTAGCCATGAGTTGGGTTTGTTCCATATTTTCTTAAATTTCCTCAACATGTCTGAAAAAAAACATCACTACATGCTGTGAAGGCAAGGCATTATTATAGAATCTTTAGCTGATCAGTAACTATTTTAAAACTTTACTTGGCTGGTAGCAAAAAGATTTACATTTTCTAGTATCATGCCTAGTGATAGTTAGTGTATTACTGGCAGGTATCTCAGACTGGGATGGTAGAATGATGTTATTTTCAGTGGGGAAAATGGCTCTTAAAAAGAGTAATAGTACAGCGTTTAATTATTATATTGTATAACTTTGATACTAGATAGATCTAATTACAAACAAGGCACAGTCTTCTACTCTGGACCGTGACCATACATGGTCATCTAAATGCAGTCATTATGATGACCTACACTTTGTGATCATATCAGCAAGTCGCATACAAAAATCTGATAGTGAAACAAAGTTCCTCTTTATTTCCCACAAGCACTCACTTTTCAGGCTTCCTTAGATAGATAGATAGATAGATAGATAGATATAAAATGCATCATGTGTGTAAATTTAATAAAAAAATTAACTACTGACTAGACAATTAAATGCATGTTAAAAATACAGAGCAAAGAGCTGCATACACTGCAGTAAATGTAGAGCAATTTCTTCTTAAATGTCAATAGCAAATTATTAGAAGACCAAATCTTCAGAAAAAAAAAAACAAACACACACATTGAAAGAACATGGTCATCAGTAAGACTGCTGATCAACATAAATACCTCCAAATACGTGAGTGCATAGAAATACACACCCCCAAACACAAACAATCGCACACACCATGCAAAAGTCAACAGTGTTTCACAAGCACCGGTCTTCATCAACAGCCACCTATCACACAGTCCGCACCAGACAAAGACACATTCACTGCAACTATCTTCCAAGCATTCAGTTCAACACATTAAAAACAAGCAATGCTACTCTGTCAAGTACACACTATAAGCCATGCCCCCCACACAAACCCCATTTCTGATCATTTAGTCCAATGGAAAAAACCCACAAGACATTATATACTCAACAGTCACTCATAGTCACAAAACATAAAGTTCTGCATAAAATTATAGAGCCAACTAAACATTCACAACACTACCAATACACATAAACACAAACAGACACAGAGTAAATGCTTTCAACCACTTATTCTAAGCAATAAAACCCACACAACAATACACTTTTGAACACTCATTCTCACTCATGTCAAACTTGCCTATAAAACACTTAACCACACACACACACACGCACACACGCACACACGCACACACGCACACACGCACACACACATACACACACACGCACACACACACACACACACACACACACACACACACACACACACACACACACACACACACACACACACACACACACACACACACACACAGACACACACACACACCATACCTGAAGGTCCCATAGCAGCTAAAATGCAGTCTCCTTTGTTTCGGAGCAGCTAAATAGCAGCAATCCTATTTAGTTCCAGTAAAAGCAGTCTCCTCAGCCTGCGCAAGCTAATGGCTGGTTTCTGGTTCTCCTGGCTGGTTGGTTTCCGGTTCTCCAGGCTGTTTGGTTTTCCTGTCGAGAGTAGGCTGGAGGCTCCAGCCTGCAGACGCAGTCTGGTGTCCTTCTGTTCTATGCAGTCATCACTGCACAGTCATCTGGGCTGCAGGACAGAGATGCCTTTCTCCCCTATCCGGACTGCCTGACACAGCAGTCTGGAGTTCTGTGAGGAACTCCATGCACACATAGGTGGAGTTCCGGGACTCGCAATTTTGGTTTTGTTTTATTTTCTTCTTTCTTTCTACAGATGGGGGGGCTGCAGTCCTGCAGTCCTATAGCATGAGCTGCCCCTGTAAGGATCCTAAAACACAGATGGAGTCCAGAGTTAACAGACAGGTGGTATGCAAATGGTATTAATATGCAAGATGGTAAGTAATTTGGTTCTTACACACAAATCCTGCAGAGGTGAGATTCAGGTAACCTTCTAAGAGATAAAAGACCATGACCTAGTAAACTGATGGGTTGAGTGTGTGGTCCAGATACACTGTAGTTTAGTGACCTCCTAACCGGCCTGGAAAGTGCAGTTTTGTGTGCTGTACAGCCTAGTGTTTCATTAGGGACAACACAAGGAAGTAAAACACTAGTTTTAGGGGTTTCAACTGTCTAAAACTACTACCAACAAATACTTATGTCAGCAAAAATAACAATGTTTATATGTATTCAAAAGTCAATGCACAACCAGAATCTGTGGTGTATCTAACAAAGCTAGAAGGAAAGAAGGGAGCATCGTATTTATGCATTCATGTGATCTATTGTCAGCTGTTTCTTCAACTACTGATAGAATAAAAAAGTATGCCAAAGTACCTTTCAACAATTATCAAAAACATTTTTTGCAGGGGGCAAGCCTCCTGCACCCATAATGTGGGGGAAAGCCCACTTACAATGCCTGAAATTCTACATACATACTCAGAGATTGTACAACTGTGGAGAAAAGAGAAAAGTCCACTGTCACTAAACAGTGTTTCAGCAGAATGTCTCCAATCTATCAGCAGTCAAAGAAACAACTGTCAATAGAGTCAGATATACAATTGATCATAAGCAGAAATATGCCCAGTAAGGTGGTGCATTAAACGTAGCTAGATAGCTTTTATGAGAAGTTATTAGCAACTCTTTACATATAATTTATATGAAGTGACATTTTACACACACACACACACACACACACACACACACAAAACAAACACAAGCGCACACAATGTAATACTTAAACACAGACAATCCTGAGTTATTAAATTATGTAAAGAGCACAAAACACAAATAAAACTTGTAAAAAATAAATAAAGCACGAAGACCAGCTCACAGAAATGGACTACACTTTAATATGAGCGCTATTGTCAGTGTAAAATCATCTGACTTCTTCAGATTAATTGAACATAAAACAAACATCACTTCCTTTTGTACAGAAAAAAATCACTTCCTTTTATACAAAATATCAGTCACATGATCCCTAAATAATACATTTCTTAAAAAGTTTGCATTCAAGTGAAATAAAATAAAATCCACTACATCACCATAATGCCTTCTTCAATACAATCAGGAAAGTTTGTGCAACATAAAATAAATACAACAAATAAAATGCAATATGCAAGTTGACCATAGCCTGTTAATTTACACAAACCCTATGAAATACCACTTGAGAAAGTATTCAAATATGAAAATCTGCCTTTAGTTTTAGTAAACTAGAAATGGGGGCCATATCATTAAGTCCAGGTGGATGTGTGGCATCACATCTCAGTTGCCACACTAGTTCCTTGTATTCAAGGAACAATGGGGGTGGGTGGGGTATGGGGTTCAGTGAGGTGGGTCCCCCCCTGCCCTGGTTCACTACTTGTTCCAATGCACTGAATTTGAAGTAGTGGTTAGGAAACTCATAGATATGTTTTGTTAAGGCATTATTCATGTTGCCTTTCCATAAGTCATATAGATGTTGATAAATACATTTACTAAAGGAGTTAATGGTCTTCCCTAAATAAACATTGCTGCATTGTTGGCAAATCAGAACATATACCAAGCTCTTGCTTAGACAATTAAAATACTGTTGTAAAGTCAAAGTAAATGTGGTTAAAACCTTTACTAATGCTATGATATTATCATACAACCCTTGTTTTGAAAGCATTAGAGAGGTGGTTATGAACAACTGGATAATTTTCAGTAGTGAGGAATAAAATCTCAAAAAAGTAGGGGAGAAACCTTTGATAATATATAAAAAAGACCTGAGCATAAAAAACCTGTTGGAAAGAGGGGGTGTTGTTAAAACAAAAATACACATGAAAAATGTGGACATTGTGCCAAATGTCCCTTTATTTTGGAAAATAATATTTTTATTTTATTTATTTATTTTACATTTGTTTACTGGGAAAGTCTAACTGGATATATGTCCATTTTCAGTGGAGGTCCAGGGAGAAAAGCTCCAGTTTGAAAAGTACTGTTATGTAAAGACAATAGAGGCATTTGGAAATACATGTAAAGTACATTAATCAGTAAGGCACAAACATACATACATATAAAATATATTCATCAGTAAGGTCCAGTCGTATAGACAAGTTTGACTTTGCTAAGGTAACAATATTTAAGACATTCATATTAGGACTAGGTCCCTTAAGAGCACAGACTCTATCAGCATATGATTAGACAGGGTTTCCCACAAACCGCATGTAGTAGTTAGTCAGGGTTTAAGCAGGGACAGTGCCATTGTGATTGGAGGTGATGTTTGAGGCTTTTTTTGAACAGGGTTAGGGAGGGTTGGAGAGTGAGTATGGCAGGTAGTGAGTTCCTGGTTTTACCTACTGAGTTAGCAAATAATGAGTCCCCTGCCACATTTTTGCTCTTAGTCGTTTGCACTAGCAGTTTGTCAGCAGAGCGCAGGGACCTCAGGTTTATGGTTTAATGATATAATTTAATGCAGATGTGCATTCATGTTGGTATAAAACCTTGTGAGCTATAATTAGTTGGTTATATTGGACAAGACTAGGCCATTCAAGCCATCCTAGTTGAGTTAGGTTGATACAATGGTGGGTCCTAGAGAGTGTACCTGTGGCGAATCTGGCAACTTGGTTATAGCAGCTAGCAAGTTTGGTGAGAGAGGCTTTATTCAAGTTAGTGTAAAGAGGGGAGGCGTAGAGTAGGGTGGATAGTAAGTGGGATGGGACAACAGTAGTTCTTGCTAATGGGATGAGGAAAGATTTGATCCTATAGAGGGAGCCCAGTTTTTTGTTGACAGGTTTGATTGTTTGATTGACATGGGTGTCATATTTTAGGGTATTGTCAACTGTGATCCCCAGGAGTTTTGTGTGAGTATCTGGGGAGATAGTAGTGCCATTATTGGAAGTTAAAGTAAAAAATGTTGAAGAGGTTTTACTAGTGGGGAAAAGATTAGGAGCTTGGCTTTAATGGGGTTTAAGAGAAGCTGACAGTCATCAAACCATTTTTCTACCTCATTGAAAGTATTTTGGGTTAGGATCTTGAGCTCAATTAAGGAGGACGCTGTGCAGATTAGTGTAGAGTCATCTGCATATTGAATGAAGGTGGCCTTGGGGGTGATAGTGGGTAGGTCATTGATGAAGATTGAGAAGAGTAGGGGTCCTAATATGGACCCTTGGGGGACTCCTAGAGTAATAGGTAGTCAGGTTGATAGGGTATTTTTCCATAATACTGCTTGTTGTCTCTCAGTCAGATAGGATTGGAACCATTTAATAGGGCTGCAGTTAAGTGACAGGTGCTTCAGGGTATGGATAAGTAGCTGGTGATTGACCATGTCAAAGGCCTTAGAGAGATCTAGGAAGAGAGCTGAGGTTAGTTTGTTATTGTTTCAATTAATGTTAATAGAGTTAGAGAAGGATAGGACAGCTGAAGTGGTGCTATGATGAGGTCTAAAGTCATGCTGAGAGTTGGCCAGGAGTTTATTTTGGGTGAGGTAGTGGGTTAATTGGTTATGGACACATTTTTCCATTATTTTTGGCCAGTGGTTATAGTATAGCTATTGGCCTGTAGTTAGAGAGGTCTAATGAGTTACCTCCCTTATGAAGGGTTATGACATGGGAGACCTTCCAGAGAGAAGGGCAATAAGTTTCAGACAAGGTGCTGTTTATGATAATTGAAATGGGCTATGCAATGGCCTCTGCACTTTTTTGTAGGTATTCGGGTGGGAGGAGATCAGCTGCTAGGGTAATGTGCTTTAGCTTGGTAAATAGGGATTTGATGGTAGATGTGGATACAGGCTGGAAGTTAAAAGGTAGTTGAATGGTGGTTGGGGAGGAATTCTGTGAGGGGTTGATGGGGGGTAGCTGGCTTTCTAGTGACTGGAAGGTCATGGTAAAGAGGTTGTTAAATATATTAGCAGTTTCCTCTAGAGTTTTTAGGTTAGAAACTGATGGAGTTGGAGTGGTGGTTTGGCCAGGGTGGAGCAATTTGTTAATGCCTGCCCAAAATGTTTGAGGTTTGTTCCGATGTTTATGCTGAAGGTGTTGGTAGTAGTTTTTTTTGTCTAATAGTGTAGCTTTCTTGGCGTCATTCCTTAACTGTTTGAATTTAATATGGTTGAGTGGGTCTATGGTTGAGTGGGTCTTTAGAGGTAAGCCATTTATCCCATGCTTTGTTTCTTGCCAAAATTTTAGTTCGAGCCAGGCGGCTGTCCAGGCTTTGGTTCTGAGGGTGTGGATAGGAGCATGGGAGTCTAGGATGGTGATGAATTTGGAATTAAAATAGGCTACAGCATCATCCAGTGGAAGATTTTTTAGGATGGCCCAATTGCATGCTTTGAGTTCATTCTGAAAGGTGATGAGGTTAAAGTTCTTGTGGGATCTGATAGTTTTATAGAGAAATTGGTGGTGGTTATTTACTTTATGTTTAATGATGTAAGTGAGTAGATGGTCACTTAGGTCATCTGGGAGGGTACCTACATTATACAAGTCTAGGTGGTCGTTGACAAGTATCCAGTCCAGGATGCTGCCTTTGTAGTTGGGTTTATTTATTCTGGTAGGTGAGGATATAAGTTGGGTATAGCCATAAAGATTTATGTGGGTGGTAGGGGATTCAGAGGAACAATTGTTCCAATCAATGTTAACGTCCCCTAACACCATGGTTTCATGGGGGTAATTGTATGAAAGCCATTGTAGGAAGTCTTCTAAGGTATTAGTGTTGTCGCCTGGAGGGATGTAGATGCAGACGATGTATAGGGATTTGATTTTGCTAAGCTGTAGTTTGCAGAGGAGCATTTCTACATTACTAATTGGGGGGGATGTTGTGGGGCAAGGATGATATCTAGTGTGTTTTTAAACAGAATTGCTACACCTCCACTTTTCCTAGTGACACGGTCTAGGTGGAGTATGTTATACCCTGGTGGAATAACTTCAGTGTCTTTAGTTCCTGGTTTCAACCAGGTTTCTGAACGACAAAGTACATCAGGTGAGTAGTCTGCCAAGAGGTCATGAAGGTTGTGGACCTTATTGTTAATACTCCTCATATTTAGATGACAAGTCAGGAGACAGTTTGTGGACCTAGCATTTGGACAGAAATTGTTGACAGTGTTGGGTGGAGGGCTTGTGGGAATGGTGGGTCCAGGATTAGGGTGAATGTCACCATCCCTTATCAGACAGAGTTGGACAGTTATTATTATTTTCAGGGCTTTACTAATTATTTTATTATAGTATCTGGTTTTAATACTGTCAACATCAAAGGGTATGGTAAAGTGACTTTACAACAGCGTTTTAATTGTCTAAGCAAGAGTTTGGTTTATGTTGCTATTTGCCAACAATGCAACAATGTTTATATAGAGAAGACCATTAACTCCTTTAATAAACATATTTATCAACATCTATATGACATATGGAAAGGCAGCATTAATAATGCCTTAACAGAACATATCCATGAATTTTCTAACCACTACTTCAAATTCAGTGAATTGGAAAAAGTAGTGAATACAAGGAACTAGTGTGGCAACTGAGATGTGATGCCACACATCCACCTGGACTTAATGATATGGCCTCCATTTCTAGTTTACTAAAATTAAAGGCAGATTTTCATATTTGAAGACATTCTCAAATAAGTGGTATTTCATAGGGTTTGTGTAAATGAACAGGTTAAGGTCAACTTGCATATTACATTTTATTTATTTCATGTTGCACAAACATTCCTGATTGTATTGAAGAAGGCATTGTAGTGATGTAGGGGATTTTATTTTATTTCACTTGAATGCAAACTTTTTAAGAAATGTATTATTTAGGGATCATGTGACTGATGTTTTGTATAAAAGGAAGTGATGTTTTTTGTATAAAAGGAAGTGATGTTTTATGTTGAGTTAATCTGAAGAAGTCAGATGGTTTTATGCCGACGAAAGCACTCATATTAAAGTGTAGTCCGTTCCTGTTAGCTAGTCTTCGTGCTTTATTTATTTTTTACAAATTCTGTAAGGAGTTCTGCTGCTCTACTCACTGCTTGAAACTGCCATTTTCAAATCATAGCAATACTTGTTTCAAAATTATTACTATATATGGGGCTGTAAAAGTGGCAGCATTTTTCCATATACATCTTTAAAATTTTAAACTGGAATGTGCTTTGCAGGGAGTTGATCCATAGAAGTATTCTGTCTAAAAGCATTATCACAATTTTTTACAAACTCAAAGCACATCCACACTAGGATGGCAGCAGCCAGATAAAAGCATCTCTGCACAATGAGGCAAGTAAGAACAATGAATATCTGATATGTACTTTATTAATATTGGACACTACTTATTTGGTAAAACTAATTCTTTCTCTCTTACTTGGCATTTGCTCATAAAATTAAAACTTATAAAGATGAAAAGTGAAAAGAAAAAATAAGAAAAAAGAAAAGATTTGTCAGTAAAAAACTCAACAATATAAAAATCAGAGAGAACATGTGGTATGCTAAAGCTCTCTTTTTGCTGGAGACTGTAGTATGCAAAATGGGAGAGGTGATAGTTTTTATTCATTCCCTTTTCAGTTGCCTTCTGCTTGTGCACAGCTGCTTCAATCACAGTGTTGCATCTACAGAACAGGCAAAATCAAAGCAAACTTGCATGTAAATCAGCAAATATGAAACAAATCAACAAATTAAAAAAAAATAAACATTCAAAACAACTCACTACTGAAAAGAAAACTTTCCCATTCATATTATTAAAGAGGAATGTGTTGCAGAATTTCATAGTAACAATCACTGTCCTGTTTTGTAAATATATATATATATATATATATATATATATATATATATATATATATATATATATATATACTACAATGCAAACTTTTGCTTTCCCTGCTGTTTACTGCTTCCCTGTGATCATAAAATTCAAACATAAATAAATCTACTGCTCCACACATTAAAATATTTTTACATCCACTGTCTACATTGAATGCATCATACACAAAAGAGCATCCATAGGCTCTACCAGGTTTATTGTGCACAAAACAATGCAGTCGGAATAGCACATCTCAAACAATCAAATCCATGTTGCTGAATGTTGCTTCCTCATTAAATAGTACATTAAATGCTATTTGAAAACATATAAAATAAAGTGAAAGATATTTCTTGATCATATGGATAAAAAAAATTTCCTCAGCTCCTGTTTGTTCCCTCACACGCAGCATAGTTTGCTATTCAACTAAATGGTGTTATTATGTTGTACACAGTTGTAATAGTTCCATGTTAAGGAGTAAAGACATAGCAGTGTTTCTGAAACAGTCAGACCCATGTTGCTGTATGTTGCTTCCTCTTTACGTACAGTTTACCAAATGATATTTTCAGAAATGTAATAAGTGAAATATTCTTCCTGCTTGTGTGGGTAAAATAAGTAACATGCCCCTTGTTTGTTCTACTGTACACAAACCAGCTTTATACTGAATAAAAAAAGCTATTCCATCACACCACATGAAAGTTTTCTATTAAACAATATCATGGCATGCTATCTTACACATCCCTGTAATGTGTAGTTATAGCTATATTAGTTCTATGTCCAACAGCATAGCACAGGGCAGGGTGTCACTTCTAAGCATTCAAGGTCATGTTACTATGTTTTTAAGAGTGCTTTTTTCCACATTTCAAGCCAGTAGCTCTCCTGTTACTTCAGACACCAATTTATTCTACTTGAGTACGATCTGCAGGAGCAGTAATATCAATAACCATCAAGAGGAGTTTTGTATTTTCTGGCCCTTATCCCAGCTCTGGTGGCTGATGTGAATACCCATGTCACCCTGGGTGCCTTATGGCCCTGTCTTGCATATACATACTACCACACATGCAGACAAAGACTACCAACACTGGTGTAGGATCATCAAGCTTACATCACCAGGTTTGGACACTGTCATACCTCACAAGCCTCCAGTTGTGAAGAGATGATTGGCCAATCAGAAAACAACCTGCCCCCCTGATGGGTGAGGCAGTAATGGCCATTCAACTTCAAATTTAAATTCAAATCTCTGATAGTCTTTATTTCCAAAGTGCATATATACAAGTCAAAGTCAAGCAGAATTTTTAGCACAGTGACCAAAAAGCAGAATATGGAGAAGATATGGTTATATGCAATATAAAGAATCTGAAAAAAGTTAATATTTAACTAACAAGTAAAAAATAATATAGTAATTAAAAGCAACATGAACAGCAAAGCCATTTTTTTAACTATGCAGTTTTCAGTGGTATTACTGTCCAAGAAAATGCCAGTCCAAAACAACTGAAATTTGTTTGTGTCTTTTGGCTTTTCCCAGTCGGGGGTCACCACAGCCGAACTCCGGTCCGCTAATGATTGGTAGTTGATTTTTACATGCTGAGTTACCAGCCCTGATGCACAACCTTCAACGAAGGTACGCCCATTCTCGCATGCCTCCACGCAGAAGACACTCTAGCTGAGAATCGAACTGGACAGCAACTGAAATAATTCGTTTAAATTGGATTTCAAATGGCTTTTAGATAACACCACCAAACATAAAATCAAGAAGCAAACATTTTAGATAAATTTGATATCTCCAGAGACAGTGATGACAAGTTGTCAAAAAGGTACCTTAAAAAGAAAATACAGTACTTCAAATTCAAAGACATCCCAGCAGACACAAATTAAAATCTAACAAAGAGGAAAAGCACCAGGAGAACAGACCACCAATGTAGTAAATAGTAACAAAGTGAACTACAAAAAATGCCGTCAGAAACAACAGAAAGAATACCAAGCAGTTGAAAACTCTAGAATAAGCTTATTTAAAGCTCTGTAAAACATTGGGCAGAGACCTGCACACTAAAGAAATTCTTTTATAAATTACAACCTGAGGGTTACAGAGTAAACATAGAAAATTCAACAGTTAAGATTAATTTTATAAAGGTGCAGTAATGCAGAAAATGTTAAAATATTAATACTGTGTCATATTACTACTTTAGTTTCATTAGAGGTTATGACAGGGAAAAACAATGCCACTCAGATTTCCATTTGATTTAATAATGCAGTTACAGCCTTTCTATTTCACTGTAATACATTATCAGTTCAGTTACAGATTTGCAAGAATGTATTTATTAGTAGCATTGGTTTAGTTCACTGTAGTACACATATCTCTCAACTGTTCAGATTTTTGCAGAATGTCCAGATCTTTTACTTATATTTTCAGTCTATATCTCATAAAATGTGTGGTTTTCTTGCAAATCACCGATAACTGAAGTCGCTAAATAATGATATGCTTTTGAGTTTCAGAGTTTAAATCCTTCATAAAATGCATGCTAACACAAATCCTGTTATGCTAGCAACTTACTAAATCTATAAGGGCACTATTTAAAATCTGTCCCTATTTTTGGGCCCTTGTCCTCCCATTATTTTAGGCTTTGTCCAGATTCTTGTGTTGAGAGGTTGAGAGGTATGATAGTACATTGTTAATTTTCTTAGAGACTTACAAGACTTTATTAGTAGTATATGTTTATTTTATGCAGAAAAATGTAAACAAAGTCAGGGCAACAAGCAATGCTATCAGTTTATAATTGTTAAAGCTGCAAATGTTTTTAAGGACCTGATATTAGTTTATGTGCTTTGCAGATATTACTACAAAAAAGACATGCTGTCAGTGTCAGATTTTTGAGTAAGTTCCAGTTTGGTTTTCCAGAATGCAGGTTTTATACAGAATGGAGAGCTGTAGTAATTACAGAGGGATTAAATTGATCAGTCACAGCATGAAGCTATGGGAAAGAGTTGTGGAAGCTAGGTTAAGAATGGAGGTGATGATTAGTGATCAGCAGTATGGTTTCATGCCAGGAAAGAGCACTATAGATACAATGTTTGCTTTGAGAGTGTTGATGGAGAAGATCAGAGAATGGCAGGAGTTGCATTGTGTCTTTGTGGATTTAGAGAAAGCATATGACAGGGTGCCTAGAGAGGAGTTGTGGTATTGTATGAGGAAGTCGGGAGTGTCAGAGAAGTATGTAAGATTGGTACAAGATATGTACGAGGGTAGTGTGACAGTGGTGAGGTCTGCAGTGGGAGTGACAGATGCGTTTAAGGTGGAGGTGGGATTACATCAAGGTTCAGCCCTTTCTTATTTGTAATGGTGATGGACAGGTTGACAGATGAGATCAGACAGGAGTCCCCATGGACTATGATGTTTGCAGATGGCATTGTGATCTGTAGTGAGAGTAGGGAACAGGTGGAGGAGTCCCTGGAGAGGTGGAGATATGCACTAGAGAGAAGAGGAATGAGGGTCAGCAGGACTAAGACAGAATATATGTGTGTGAATGAGAGGGAAGATAGAGGAATGGTGAGGATGCATGGAGTAGAGGTGGCGAAGGTGGATGAGTTTAAATACTTGGGATCAACAGTTCAGAGTAATGGTGAGTGTGGAAGAGAGGTGAAGAAGAGAGTACAGGCAGGATGGAGTGGGTGGAGAAGAGTGTCAGGAGTGATTTGTGACAGACGAGTACCAGTAAGAGTGAAAGTGAAGGTCTACAAGAGGGTAGTGAGACCAGCTATGTTATATGGGTTGGAGACAGTGGCAATGTCAAAAAGGAAGGAGTCAGAGCTTGACATGGCAGAGTTGAAGATTTTAAGATTTGCACTGGGTGTGACGAGGATGGACAGGATTAGGAATAAGTATATTAGAGGGTCAGCCCAGGTTGGAAGGTTTGGAGACAAAGCCAGAGAGGCAAGATTACATTGGTTTGGACATGTGCTGAGGAGGGATGCAGAGTATATATGAAGCTGCCAGGTTACAGGAAAAGAGGGAGGCATAAGATAAGGTTTATGGATGTGGTGAGAGAGGACATGCAGGTGGTTGGTGTGACAGAGCAAGATGTAGAGGACAGGAAGAAATGGAAACAGTTGATCTGCTGTGGCAACCCCTGATGGGAGCAGCTGAAAGAAGAAGAAGAGGTTTTAAAATGCAGTCCAGAAAAATATATTAAATCAGCCACCCATCCCTGCACAGAAGATGGGGAAGGGGGGGGGGGTTGGAAGGCCTAAGTGTAAAGGGGAAAAAAAAACATAGAAATTAAGGTGGCTTTTCCAGTACCTCAGCAGTGACAGGGACAATGCAGAGTAAGACCTAAACATGGTAAGAGCAGTGGTGCACATGTCAAGTATCTACAGAAAGACAAGAAGACCAAAGCCAGAAGTGAAGATTATTGTATTCTCTTCAATGTTAAATATGTTTTGGTTATCTAATTTTTTAACATTAAAATGTGTATAAAACAGGGTTAAAGCAAGTATGCAAATGTTTTTGTTTTCAGACAATTGTCTAAAAGTACTAGTTTTCAGTTTTTGCTTTTATCCTTGTTAAAATGATACTAACAGAAAAAGGTAATAGTTTAATTTCCTGAACAGAGCATTTACCAGATACCAGATGGGACAGCTACAAAATCCTGAAAGCCCAAAACCCTAAGACCAAAATCTTGAAAGTTCAAAATACTGAAAACTCAAAATACTGAATCTCATAATAATGAAAACACACAGGATATCAACACTTACTATATTCCAGCACAAGTACATACCGAAAGAAATAAAAGACAATCCATATTACTCTTCTCCAAGTATAAGCAAGGGGGTAGCCCCCCTGTACCCACATAGGGGGGCTGTGCCCCCCACACCCCCTACTACTTAAATATATCAGCTCTGAGATTGCACTTAGTGTAGTGAAGTGCAATCTCAGAATTTATATATTTAAGTAGCAGGGGGTGTGGGGGTGCAGCCCCCCACATGGGAGGTGCAGGGTGGCTTGCCCTCCTGCTTATAGTTGAAGGGTGATATGTTTCTGTATGTACTTGTGCTGGAATATAGAAAGTGTTTGGTATCCTGTGTGTTTTCAGTATTATGAGATTCAGTATTTTGAGTTTTCAGTATTTTGAACTTTCAAGATTTTGGTCTCAGGATTTTGGGATTCAGGATTTTGTAGGGATCCCATTTCTCTAGTGATAGTTTAGTTTACAGAATAGAGCATTTACCAGATTTCAGTTTATGCTTTTACCTGTGTTCAGATAATACTGGCAGAAAATGTATTCCTTTGGTATTCATTTAGTTAAGTTTCTAGAATGCATTTATATGCAGCTATTTTAGATGTTCAGTATAAATATGTATTAGTTTATTATAAATTTCAGTCAGGTTTCAGAACATGATATTCATACTCAGTTGTGCATTTCTAACAGCTTTAGTTAACAGTTTACAGCATGCAATTATATCACACTTCACATTATTCAGTCATTACGGTAAAGTGACAGAATTATTTGTAACAGGCTTATTAAGATAAATTATCTAAATAATAAGTAGTAATAGTTATTTAATATACACAAAGTGTAAATGGTCAGGCTTAATTTGTTAATTAATTTACAGAATACAGTGCTCATTACATAATTATTGTGTATTCGAAAGTTAAAAGACACTGACAAGGTACGCAAAGACATAGATATGAAGTACAGAAAGCATAGGTTTTAGTAAAGGTACTTCTACTATTACAGCACATAGATATTTACTGGGTATTTAAGACACAAATTAAAAGGCAGACATCTATTACAGCACATAGAAATTAATAAGTTAAATAGATTATTAGTAACAAATCTAGCTGAAGATTTACAGAAACAGGCTAATACAGTATATGGTAATTATGCTTCAAGATACATATAAGTATAAAAAGAGAGTTTACCAGTTGTAACACATTGAAGAATTGCCCAGTTATAATTAAATCATAACGTTAAGAGACTTCAATCCAACCAGACCATAAATGCTTAAGTGACATCTTGTGGTCAAAATTAAAATTGCAAGTTTATTTACCAGATAAAGAAAACATATTTTATATTAACTCTAGTGATCGTTATATTTATTTATTTACTTAACATTTGTTTACCAGGAAGGTTTGTCTAGGTCAGAAAGATCACATTTTCAGTGGAGGCCCAGGGAAAAAAGTTCCACTTACATACATAGGTCGAAAGTTTGTAAGTTTAGTGGAGTTACCTCCTTTGTGGATGGGGATGATATGGGACTTTTTCCAGATATTTGGTACTGTGGACTCAGATATGGATTGATTGATCAGGATGCTGACTAAGTATGCAATGGAGTCAGCTACTAGTTTTAGGTATGCAGAAGGGAGGTTGTCAGCAGATGTAGAGCAGGGTTTGAGTATGTGCAGAAACCTTCTTATGAGGTTTGTAGGTACTGGTTGAAGAGTGATTGTGGGCTGGTTCTCAGAAGGGTCTATATTAGATAATCGAACATTTGAAAGTTTGACTCTCATATGGTCGACACCATATGATCAAACTTTCAAAAGTTCTAATATCTAATAAAAAATAAATAAACTGCAAAAAACACCTACTTGAAGGTTTTAAGCAGGGGCAAGACCCCCTACACCTCCCACGTAGGGGGCTGCAACACCCACACTCCCCACTCTTTAAATATACAAACTGCAAGATAGCACTACAGTGCAGAAAAGGGAAATCTTCCCATTCGGCACTGTATGGAGATCTCCGTTACAACATTCGAACATTCATCTGATCATATGGTGTTGACCATATGAGACTCGAAATTTTGAATGTTCGAACATTCAATATAGACCCTCTCAGAAGGTGTTTTTGTGCTATGGGCATAATTAGAGTCAGTAGGTTCTGGGTCTGCAAATATGAGCAATTAGAGGTGGATAAGGAGGAAGAGTGGCAGGTATTAGAGGATTTGCTGATAAGATCAGCTATTGATTTTATGAAGTGGATGTTAAAGTTTTCAGCAATTTGAGAGGAAGAGGCATTTACAGAAACCTTGGTTTCCTTTTTTGTTCCAGGGTGGAGAAGATTTGTGATAGTGGACCAGAATTTTTTTGGATTAGTTGTAGGTTTTTGTTGTAGTTGACTATAACAGAGCTGTTTGTCTTTAGTAATTAGCTTTTTGTTTGATTACATAACTGCTTAAAATTAAGTAGATCTTGTTCTATATTACATTGTTTCCAAAGAGCCCAGGCTGCATCCCTCCTTTTCATTAGGTTTTTACATTCCTTAGTTATCTAGGACAAGGGATTGTATTTAATCATTTTGCCTCGAACTGGAGCAAGGGTGTCAAGTAGTTTTAGGAAGCAATTGTTAAAATAGTGGGCTGCCTCGTCTAGTGGCAGTACCTTTAGAGGAAACCAGTTTATTTTGCTTAGTAGGTCATTAACTCTGTCACTAGAAAAGTTAGAGAGATTATGAACTGATTTTAGGGTGCAAGTTTTTGGAGTGTGAGCATTTACTCAGGTGGCAATGGCAGGTAGGCAGTCACTAAGGGTGTTTGGATGTGTACCAGCATTGGTGAAGTTAAGGAGTGTGATACCAGGATCCAGTCTAAGGTGGAAAGTAGAGTGTATTGTTTGTTGTACCTAGTGGGGCTGGAGAATAGTTGGGGAAAAACATATAAGTTAATGATGTTAGTGGATATTTGGGATGTAATAGTTTGCGAGTCTATGTTGGTGTCTCCTAAGATGATAGTTTTGTGATGAAATGTTTGGGTGGTCCAGGAGAATATGTCTTCTAGAATAGGGGTGTTATTTCCTGGGGGATGTAGAGAACAATTATGTAGATTATCTTTGTATTGTTTAGGTTTAGGAAGGATATCACAATTTCTGCTGAGGAAAAAGTAGGGGTATTATTTAAGCATGGTGTGATTTTGAGGTTGTCAGAATAGAGTAATAATAAGCCTCCACCTTTCCTTTGGTTTCTATCAGACCTAAGCAAGTTGTAGTTGGGAGGTAGGAATTTGAAGTCTGTTATGCTTGACTTTAGCCAGGTTTCAGTGAGGGTTAATATGTTGGGCTTATGCTGATCAATCCAGGCATGCACAGGGGATATTTTGTTAGCTATGCTTCTGATGCTGATGGTTATAAAGTTTAGTTTTTTATGGGGAGATTTGTAGGGATGATTTGTGGTAGGGCCAGGGTTAGGATGGATGTCACCACATTGTGATAGCAGAGAGATTTGACAGGGAGTATATTTTGTTCATTTTTTTGGAGGGGTTGGCTGCATAAGGTATTATATTGGGTTTGCTGTGTGTTGAGACCAGGAGTTTAGGGACTAGAAAATAGGGTAGCTGTATAGAAACAGCTGAGGGGAGATATTTTGGTAACTATAAAGGTGTATTAGGTGATTGGCAGTATAATTACTAGTGGGTGTAACTATTCTTGGGGTAAGATGAGGAAGTGATGTTGTTTTAGTGAGTATTATTAATCTGATTGCTATTGTGCTTAAAGTTGAATAGTAATACATGATGGGGAGCTAGTATGAAATGAGCTACTTACATTGTGGGAAATTAGGCGTGGAGTAGGTAGGAGTTTGTAGTAAGAGGGTGGGAAGAGAGTTGTTAAGGGTATTATGGAAGTGATTGGGTAAGATGGGAGATTGAAGAGAGGCTCTGAGTAGTAGAGGTAGGGTGGGGTGGAGCTTATGAAGTATAAGTATGTATATATATATATATATATATATATATATATATATATATATATATATATATATATATATATATACTATGAGTATATTATAGTATCATTCACAGACCATAGTAATAGAGTTATCCTTCACATACCATATTAATAGATTTATAAAGTAATTACAGATGTAAATCCAATTTTAGTAATTTCAGAGACAACTATTACAGAACAAATCCTATATAAATACAGTTAGTAGAAGAGACTTGTCATTGACCTAAAAATGTAAGGTTGGGTCTGTGTCTTTATTTTATATTTCATATTTTAAAGTAACTTCAGAAACAGATACCTGTGTGTTCAGTTATCCCAGGAGGAGTTGTAAAATCAGGTATCATTTAAATGTAGTTTGCCAGACAAAAATACAGTATTCTCTTTGCATAAGTCTACAAATGCAGCCATATTAAACCAGGGGCAGGATTCACGATGGCTTGCACGGAGTCTAAGAGTAGTGTAAGACTCCATGCAGCCATCGCTATCCAGGAACAGCCTGTATTTGCGTGTAAGAGAGCAGCTAAAACGGCTCTTACATGGAGAGGGCGTGGATATGCTAATTACCTCACTTGCAGCCAAAAGGCATGCAAATGAGGTAATTTCGCAATCCAGGAAGCAGAAACCTGCCCGTGTAAGAGCCGTGCTATCTGCAGAAATGTACTCAGTTAACAACTGAGTACCGTTCTGCAAATAACACAATGGAGCCTTGTCAGCTCCAAATAAAGGTTACATATGTTCCAGGCAGCATGCCAATGGCCAAATATGTGGCCACTGGCAACGTACACCGATGCAAAAATTAAATAAAAATGTTTTTTTTTTTTTTCGGGGTTGTTCCGATGTTTAAGCGTAGTGCAGCGCCGCGCAAATGGGCTGCACTATAAAAAACAGAAAAATAAAAATTTAAAACCCACAAACGTGGGTTTTATGCAAAGCATGAATTTACAATGTAAGGGAATAGCAGGCTGAAAACAACATGGCCAACAAGTAGGGGTTGCTAAGGGGGGGAGCTGAGTGTAAGACATGTAACTAAGCATTAGTAGGCAATCCTATGTAAATGAGTGGTAGGATAGTGAATCGCACTGTCACATAGCAAATGAGCACATTCCCTGGAGTGTAGGAGTAGGATAAGGGGGAGTAACAGAGGAGGAGATAGGTGACATCACAGGGGGTATGTATGAAAGAAATGAAGCTCATTGGAGCACAGTGGCATGTGAAAGATATCAGTCACACATCATGGAAAGAGGAGTGTCAACAAGTAGGCATGGGAAAGCCAAGAAATGGAAGGTGTACACTATAGATAACACCAAAGTTTCTTGCTGGGCATGCATGCGCACGTGTGCGCACTGGGAGGCATGAGTAAGATAGAGTGTGCATGTGTAAGTGTGAGTGCACGCGTTTAAGCTGGAGTAAGCATGTAGGAGCCTGTTTAATGACCTGTAAGCTTGTTTGAGCTGGTGTGCACGCGGTTTAATCCGAATAAGCAGATTGTAGTCTGTCTAAGCATATGTGCGTGCGTGTTAGCCTCTGTGAGCGTGTTTGCACTTCTATGCTCGTCGCTCCCCCCTGAGGAAACAGAAAGGAAAAAGGAAGCAGAAGAAATAGTAGGAAGCTAGCAGGGAATACTGGCAGAGTTAGCAGGTGAAAACAATCAGAAGCAGGCAATTACACAGGCAGAACAGTAGCTCAGCCCAGCACTTAAAACTCTGCAAACAACAGTGCAGTATGTTTCTCTCAAGAGACACTGCAACAGAGGTGTAAGCTATTAGAAGTGAAAACTGAAAAACCTTCACTCAGACCAAAAATGCTAGGGGCTGCCATAGCTGTTATAAGGAGACATATGCAACATGCTGAGGGTGGTGACTATTCAAATGCTTCTGGACAAACCCACAGTAAGGAGACGGAGAAGAGTGTACAGGCCCAGGGTCACCTACCAGGGGTTACATGAGCTTGAGATACTGGAGTGCTATAGAGTGGACAGAGACCTGATACAGCAAATTGTTGAGCAGTGCAGGCCATGCCTCACACACAGAACCAACAGAGGGGAACCCATCCCAGTGGAAACCAAGGTATGTGTTGGCCTAAGAATACTAGGAACTGGTTCCTTCCAGAGACCAACTGGTGATATGATGGGGATATCACAGGCATCAGCATCTAGGGTACTGCACCAGTTCCTGGATGCCATGTCAGCACATGTCGGTGATCATGCATATTTTCCCAATTCCCATGAGGTATTGGCCAGCAATATGCGTCTCTTCCAGCAAATAGTGGAATACCATGAGGTAGTGGGTGCACTAGACTGCACGCATATATGCATCAAAGCACCAGCTGGTGAGTGGGGTAGGGCCTACATTAACCGCAAGGGCTTCCCCTCCATCAACTGCCAGGTCATGTGTGATGCCCACGGCATAATATTGAATGTGTGTGCTGGCTGCCCTGGAAGCTACCATGATTCCCATATCTGGCATTTGACGCAGCTGTACCAGACATTTGCCAATGGGGGCATCCCACGTGGTCACTTAGTAGGGGATGCTGGCTACGCACTGGAGCCGTGGCTGATGACACCCATCAGAAATGCACACACACCTGAACAAGAACGCCATAATGAGGCACATGCACAAATACGAAATGTAATCAAGCATGTGTTTGGGTTGCTCAAGTCACAGTTCCGGTGCCTGGACACATCTGGTGGAGCCTTGCAGTACTCACCAACTACATGTACCCAAATTGTCATGGTATGTGCTATGCTACATAATATGATTCTGCAAAAACAGCTGCAGCAGGACCAGCATAGGGCTGGGCCAAACAGCCCCCCACCATTGCCAAGGCCATCACAGGCAGAGCGTGACTCGGAGGAGGAACAACCTGAGCCTGCCCCAGTAGGCAGAAGGAGGCGTGCCCAGTATGCCTTGGCCTTGGAAAAGAGGCAATGCATAGCACATACACTGGCTCAGTAGGAACCCTGGAAATTATACCTCTCTCTGACTCACACATATAGTAAAAGGGATGCCTAAGTTGACACAACCTGCTTTCAAACATGTACAGGGAGTGTAGTATGTGCATCCAACATAGACAACCCTGCAGCACCACCTGAGGCATGATTGCCATGTGTTAAGCAATGTAACACCATGTAGTATATGCAAACTTGATGACCCTGACTAACATCCTACCCTCACCAAGCATGATGCCACAATATGAAGACAAGATGATCAATTACAATAATTGGCTTAAGTATTGCTTTTAGTCAAAGGGGATACCATGCCTGTCAGCCTGGGATGACATGCTGAGCAAGACACGATGCTCCACCTGCTATGGATGGCTTGCACCTATCACCCCTGACCTTTTGGATACTGGCAAAGGCTGTTGTCACCCCCACCGTGCCTTGAATAGGTAAGGCTCAAAACACAAACTCACCTCCATACGTATCACAAGGGATAAGAACCTAGAAGTAATGCTACCCAATGCCAGAAGTCTAAACTGTAAGATGCATACAGTCCAAACTCTCCTCAGCATGGAAAATGTTGATATCTGTTCTGTAACAGAAACCTGGGTCAAGGCACACAAGAGCACCCTGACACTACCAGGTTACACCTCATATCATGCTTTACAACCCCAAAACATGGAACAAACTACAAAAGGAGGGTGACTATCAATAATTGTCGAGGATAACCACACCCCCAGGTTGGTGCCACAGCAAGAAGCAGCATGGACTATCCACGGGCAAGTAACAGTGACTAAAACTGCCTCCCAGTTAGTAGCCTGCTACAGACCACCCTCCTAACTCCAGAAACTGCACTTGGCCTACCTCAGAACACATGAAAATATCAAGGTCTCTCCAAACAACATTATATTGGGCGACTGAAAATACTCAAACATAGACTGGAAGCATTATTCTAGCTCCAACACCCTAGGCCAAAGGTTCCTAGAATTAGGTTCATAGGTTCATAGGTTTATACTAGGCTATCTGCCCTAAGGCATTTATAAGCCTAGCCCAGAGTTTTTGTGGCTTACGCCACCCCTTATGTTAAAAAATACTGTGCCCATTAGTTTGTTGTGCCTCTGTCCAGCAGTGACACAGAGATGATTCCCGGAGTAAACCTATGATCTCCCATCCAGCGGTCAAGATTTCTCTTGAACAGAGCCAGCGAGGTGCTCTGCCTCACATGGACCAGGATTTTATTCCACAACATAGGGAGTCTCTGGGTGACAAATCTATCCCTCCAGCATGTCCTATTTATATCCGTGCTAAGGTTTAAGTCACTTGCTCTAGTGGATCTGGTAGATTTGGATTTTTTGAGGTGGAGCATGTCCATTAATTCCGGGTTGGACATGGCCTTGTATGTCAGGCACAGGTCACCTCTGAGCAGACAGTATGCGACTGAATAGAGCTGGAGTTTCTTCAGTCTGGCAGCATATGACAGATTTTGGAGTCCCTTTATCCTTTTGGTGAGGAAATTTGGGGTCTCTCCAATTGCTGCAGGTGTCGGGTGAGATACATCCCGAATGGGGCATTGTACTCGATCATTGGTCTGATAAGTGAAGAGTACAGGGGAACAATGACCTCACTTGATCTGGATGTGAATCCCTTCATGATCAGGTGGGCAATGTAGAAGGTTTTTCTAACCACTTTAGCAATGTGAGTGTCAAAAGAAAGGCCACTGTCAACCTGGGTCCCTCGGTCCCTGATAACCTCTTCTGTGCTTAGTGGATTGCCACCTATATGGTAGCTTGGGGTTACCTTGTTTTTCCCGAAGGGTATGACTATACATTTTTTGGCATTTAACTTCAGGCCATGGCTCTGGCACCAGCTATCAGTTTCCATGAGACCCCTCTGAAGGATATCTGTGTCCGATGTACTTTCCACTATGGCTCCCAGTTTGCAGTCATCTGCAAACTTTGTCAGCCATAGTCCTCCTATGTTAGCCTGTACTTCTGAGAAGTAGATGCCGAACAACAGGGGGCCAAGGACTGAGCCCTGTGGGACACCACTTGTGACCGGCTTGGACTCTGACATGGCGCCAGCTACTATAACCCTGTGGGTTCTGTCCTTTAGCCAGTTTGCAACCCATCTTGTGACATATGGGTTTACATTTAAGCTGGTAAGTTTCTCTATAATACCCGAGTGGGGTATTGTGTCGAAAGCTTTTGCAAAGTCAAGGTAGGCTGTATGGACTGCCTTTCCCTCATCAATGGCCTTGGTGACTGTTTCAAAGAAGTCGACCAAGTTCAAAAGGCATGATCTGACCTTGACAAAGCCAAACTGGGTCGGGTCCAATGTCTGCAAGTCCCCTATGTCTTTGTTTATGAGTTCCATTATGATCCTCTCCATAGCTTTGCAGACCAGGCTTGTTAAGCTTATGGGGCGGTAATTACCAGGGTCCGTAGAGGCACCGCCTTTGTGGAGTGGGACCACAGTTGCCGTACGCCACTCCTTGGGCATGTATCCTGTGGTAAGGCTAAGATTAAACAGCTGCCTTATGTGCCGGTTTAGTTCCTCATTGAGTTCGTGTAGCACACAGCCGGGGACACCATCCGGTTCCATTGATGCTGTGTTTTTAGCTTTAGAGAGAGCAGCTTTCACCTGCGCATTGGAGATGTCTGGGAGGCTGCACTCCACTGGGATAGTTATCTCTCCTTTTGGGGAGAGGGGGGTGAAGTTTGCACTGAACCTGTCTGCCAATATGTTGGCAATGTCTGTGGGTTCAGTGATTTTTGTATCATTTTGGACTAATTCTGAGCATATCTGGGAGTTCCACCCAGGTTTCTAACATAGCTGAAGAAGGCCTTATGATTGTCTTTTGAATCTATGGCAATTTTTCTCTCAAAGTTGGCCTTGGATGATTTTATGAGTGCTCGTATTTTTTACTAATAATGATCAAAGGTGTCTTCTCTTTTATGGATTTTGCTCTATCATGTAACAGCTTTCTCCTCTTATTGTAAAGTTTGTTTATGGCTGGGGTCCACCAGACTGGACGTTTGCCCTTGGTGGAAAGAGTCTTGGTTTTATTAGGGATTGCCTGATCCATGCAGTCCTGGAGGTGTTCGTAGAAGGCATTTGTAAGGGCTTCCGCAGCTTGGGTTGTGGTTTCCACTGGCTCGGGGGCCTTGAAGGATATCACACCAGTCTTGAGGTCTTGAGTAGTGTGAAGTTTGCTTTAGAGAAGTTCTTCACTGTGGTCTTTTTTGTTTGGGGTGGGGGCGGGATGTGGATATCCAGTGAGTTTAATTTATGATCTGATCTCACCAACGAGGGCTATACTTCCGGTGTGGAGCATTTTGTCCCCATGTTTGTGATGATGAGATCTAGTATATTTTCTTCTCTTGTGGGAAAGGTGACTAGTTGTTCCATGGCATTTGAATTTATGAACTCCAGGAACCTTTGGGCTAGAGTGTTTGGGCTTGAGTAATGTTCCCAGTCTATATTCGGGTAGTTGAAGTCACCCAATATAATGGTGTTTGGAGATACTTTTATACCCTCCAGTGTCTTCAGGAAGGCTGTGTGGGGTTCCTGAGTTTGAGAGGGTGGCCTGTAGCATGCTACAAATTGTAGAGCAGTTTTGCCTATGGTTAATTGCACCTGGATGGTTTCCGATGCTTGCGTTGCCACCAACCTGGAGGTGTGGGTATCCTTGATGAATATGGATACACCCCTCCTTTGTGGTGTGGTCCGGGTTTTGGGGCTGGAGCATGATATGAAGTAAAACCTGATAGTGCGGGGTGCTCTCAGGAGCCTTGAACCAGGTTTCAGTTACAGCACAGACATCGATGTTCTCCATACTGAGAAGGGCCTCGAGTCGTGCATTTTGAGATTTAGACTTCTGGCATTGAGCAGCATTACCCTTAGTTTCTTCCCATTTTTGTTTTCTAGGATGGTAGGTTTAGAATTTGAGCCTTGCCTAAAAAAGGCACTATGGGGGTGGCAAGAGCCTTAGCCAATATCCGGAATCCCAGGGTGACAGGTGCAAGCTGTCCCTTGAAGCATGGCTTGTCAAGCATGTCATCCCAGGCAGACAGACACTGGATCCCCTTTGAATGACACCAGAAATTAAGCCAATTGTTAAAGCTGATCATCTTGTCTCTATGTTGTGGCATCATTCTTGGTGAAGGAAGGATGCAGCTCAGGGTCAGGGTCATACCTGCCTGGGCTACATAATCAGAGAGCTCCTCTATGTCTCTTTTCATGTAGTCCAGGGAGGTACATCTCAGGTCGTTCACACCAGCATGGACAATGACTGTGTCATATTTGTACTTGCTGTGGAGTGACCCGAGTGCTTGTGTTATGTGGCGGATTCTAGCGCCCGATAGGCAGCTTACTGTGACCCTCTCCTTGTTCAGCCTGGTGAGTGGGACATCAGTGTGTCTGACTATGGAGTCACCTATGACAAGTATGTTTGGTGTTGTATTTGGCCTTAAGGGCTGTGACTGCTTTGCACACTGATTTTGTGTTTTATGTGTTGCCTGTGGTGTGTCATGAGGTGGCGGTTGCTTGGGTGTCTGCTTTGGAGGCCTCTGCTGTTTAGGTAAATTTTTGCTCAGAGCCTCCAAGTATGTCTTTCTTGTGTTTATGTGTTTGATTCATTGTTGTGATAGCTTTATGTGAGACTGCCACAGCCATTACCAAACCATGCAAGAGAAGGAGGAAGCTACTACATGATAGAGCAAAACCCAAAAAGGGAAGTAATCACTGATCAGTATTATGGTAAAAAAATATGGCCACACATAAAATCCTATAGGCAAAAAATGAGATGCTCCAACTGAAGAGTCCAGGTATAAATCAAAGCAAATATTGAAGAAAAGAAAACCTAGGACTCACCACGAAAGGCTTAATAAAATGTAAAATCAGCTTTATTAGGTAAGCGCTTTCGCGTATCAAAAGATATGCTTCCTCAGACCATAAGTTAAAACATTTCTGTTGCTTCCTTTTATATAAAATGACAGCATCATCAAGAGCATCACAAGCAATAAATTAATTAAGTAATAAATCAATTAACTAATAAATTTAATGACTTTGGATTCCTTCAAGCAGCAATACCATAAAAATATTCATTCCTGAATAAACAAATGGATAGATATATTTCAGCAAATACATATACTGAACAAATAAATAAATAAATATGAAATATAAGAAAATTCTTTAAAATATATAAACTTGATATTATGACTTTTTTATGTATCTAAATTGATAAACAATACATGTATGTATGATATAAGACTTTTAAACATTAAAACCTAGGATCTAACACCTGAATCTAGCTATATATAAATATTAAATAGACAATATGAATAATATAGTAATATGAAATATGTATTCATTACTGAGATAATAGCCAATGCAGATGATAAATGCAAATTTAAACTAAACAAAAGCAAATGTATAATACATGTATAAAGTATTAATTAACCAACTATTTCTATCATAAAACTTTAGTGGGAGACTAAATATACTATTAATTCATCTCCGTGATTATAAAATCCTCTAAGAATTCATAAACCAAAATGCTATGGAACAACTTACCACTCCCACAAGAAGGGTAAGCATACTGGATGTGATAATCAGCAACATGGGTACTCTATGCCCAAGATGAGAACTGTATCCCTCACTGGTAAGATCAGACCATAGAGTAATCTCACTGGATATTCACATCCTGACCGCAGTCCCTGGGCAGAAAACCACAGTGAAAAACATGTGTAAAGCAAATGTTGCACTCCTCCAAACTGAGGTAGAATCCATTAAAGGCCTTGTGCCTGTGGAAAATATGGGCCAGACCTCAGAACCTTTTATAAATGCATTCTATGAACACATTCAGGAATGCATGGATTATGCAATCCCAAATAAAACCAAGACCCAATCCCATACACGCAGGCATGGGGCCTGGTGGACCACAGCCATTACCAAACCATGCAAGAGAAGGAGGAAGCTACTACATGATAGAGCAAAACCCAAAAAGGGAAGTAATCACTGATCAGTATTATGGTAAAAAAATATGGCCACACATAAAATCCTCTAAGGCCAGCTACAACATGTTGAATCTGGGAATCTTGAGACAATGTTACACCTGCCTCATGTACACAGACAACCCCCTCCTCCCCCCAGCAAATACAAATATATGTGAGAGATGCAACTATTTAGCCAAACTGGAGGCTGAGCTCTCTGGACTCAGTACTGGCAAAAACAATCAGGAGGAGAAGGTAACCACACATACCACAAACCCAATCTCACATAGACCTATCACAACTGCAAACCAAACACATAAACACACAAAAACATTCCCGGAGGCTCTAATTAAAACCTACCAAAACAACAGAGGCCTCCAAAGCAGACACTCAAGCAACCACTACTTTAAAACATAGCACATGCAACACATAGTTCACAAAGTCAGTCAGCCAAACAGTCACAGCCCTTAAGGCCAAACAGCATGCCTGATACACTTGTAATAGGTGATTCCATAGTCAGACACACTGATGTCCCACTCACCAGACTGAACAAGGAAAAGGTTACAGTAAGCTGCCTGTTGGGTGCTAGAATCTGCCACATAACACAAGCACTCAGGTCACTCCAAAGCAAGTACAAATATGACTCAGTCATTGTCCATGCCGGTGTGAATGACCTGAGACGTACCTCCCTGGACTACATGAAAAGAGATATAGAGTAGCTCTCTGATTATGCAGCCCAGGCTGGTATGACCCTGACCCTGAGCAGCATCTTACCTTCACCAAGAATGATGCCACAGCACAAACACAGAATGATCAGCTTTTAACAATTGGCTCAATTACTGGTGTCATTCTAAGGGGATCCAATGTCTGTCTGCTCGGGATGCCATGCTTGACAAGCCACGCTGCTTCACAAGGGATGGCTTGCACCTGTCACCCGTGGGCTTCTGGATATTGGCCAAGGCTCTTGCCACCTCCATAGTGCCTTTTTTAGGCAAGGCTCAAAAGACAAACCCATCTCCCTAGAAAACACAAGTGGAAAAAAACTAAGGGTAATGCTGCTCAACGCCAGAAGTCTAAACCTCAAGATGCATGCTCTTGAGGCCCACCTCAGTATGGAGAACATCAATGTCTGTGCAGTGATGGAAACCTGGTTCAAGGCTCCTGAGAGCACCCCAGCACTACCAGGTTATAACTCATATCATGCTTTTCGGACCCAAAACTTGGACCGAACCACAAAAGGAGGGGGAGTAGCCATATTCATCAAAGATACCCACACCTCCAGGTTACTGGCAATGCACAAAGCATCGGAAACCATCTATGTGCAACTAACCGTAGGCAAAACTGCCATACAGTTTATAGCATGCTACAGATCACCCTCTCAAACTCAGGAACCCCACTCAGCCTTCCTGAAGACACTGTAGAGTATGAATGTCTCTCCAAATACCATCATATTGGGAGACGTCAACTACCAAAACATAGACTGGGAGCATTACTCAAGCCCCAACACCCTAGCCCAAAGGTTCCTAGATTTCATAAACTCAAATGCAATGGAACAACTAGTCACCACTCAAACAAGAGGAGATAATATACTAGACCTGATCATCACAAACATGGGGACACAATGCTCCACACCGGAAGTATACCTGTCATTGCTGAGATCAGACCATAAATTAATCTCACTGGAAATCCACATCCCGTCCCCACCCCCTGCACAAAAGACCACAGTGAAGAAGTTCTCAAAAGCTGACTTCACACTTCTTAAGACTGAAGTGGTATCCTTCAAGGCCCCTGGGCCACCTGGAAACCACATACCACACCGCTGAATCCTTTATAAACACTTTCTACGGACACCTTCAAGAATGCATGGATCATGCAATCCCAAATAAAACCAAGACCCATTCCCCCAAAGGCAGGCATCCTGGCTGGTGGACCCCAGCCATTAACAAACTTTACAACAGGAGGAGGAAGCTACTACATGACAGAGCAAAATCCCTAAAAGGGAAGGCATCTCTGATCAGTACTAGTAAAAAACCACGATCACTCATAAAATCATCCAAGGCCAACTTTGACAGAAAAATCACAAAGGACACAAAAGACAATCACAAGGCCTTCTTTACTTATGTTAGAAACCTGGGTGGAAACTCCCAGATATGCTCAGAGTTAGTCCAAAACGACACAAAATACACTGAACCCACAGAAATTGCCAACATTATGGCAGACAGGTTCAGTGCAAATTTCTTCCCCCCCTCCCCCCCAAAAGGAGAAATATCTATCCCAGCAGAGTGTAGCCTCCCTAACATTTCAGATGCCCAGGTGAGAGCCACCCTCTCCAAAGCTAAAAACACAGCATTAATGGGACCAGATGGTGTCCTGAGTTACGTGCTACATGAACTCCAAGAGGAACTAAACCCGCACATAAGGCTGCTGTTTAATCTCAGCCTTACTACAGGATACTTACCCAAAGAATGGCGTACAGCAACAGTGGTCCCACTCCACAAAGGAGGTGCTTCTACAGACCCTGGAAATGAATGCCCCATAAGCTTGACGAGCCTGGTCTGCAAAGCTATGGAGAGGATCATTATGGAACTCATAAACAAAGACATTGGGGACCTACAGACACTGGATCCTACCCAATTTGGCTTTGTCAAGGGCAGATCCTGCCTTTTGAACCTGGTCAACTTTTTTGAAACAGTCACTAAGGCCATTAATGAGGGTAAGGCAGTTCACACTGCCTACCTTGACCTTGCAAAAGCTTTCGACACAATACCCCACTCGGGCATCATAGACAAGCTCACCAGCTTAAATGTAAACCCATATGTCATAAGATGGGTTGCAAACTGGCTCAAGGACAGAACCCACAAGGTCAGAATTGCTGGAGCCATGTCAGACTCTAAGCCAGTCACAAGTGGTGTCCCACAGGGCTCTGTCCTGGGACCCCTCCTGTTCTGAGGTGCAAGCAAACATAGGAGGATTGTTGCAGAAAAAGTTTGTAGATGACTGCAAACTGGGGGCAATAATTGATACTCCAGCGGATACAAGCATCCTTCAGAAAAGCCTCATAGAAACAGATAACTGGTGCCAGAGCCATGGCCTTAAAAGGAACGTCAAAAAATGTATAGTCATACCCTTTGGGAAAAACAAGGTACCCACAAATTACCACATAGGTGGTAATCCATTAAGTACAGAAGAATTAATCAGGGACCTAGGGACACAAGTTGACAGTAACATCTCATTTGACACTCACATTGCCAAGGTGGCTAGGAAGACCTTCTATATTGGCCACATTATCATGAAAGCATTCACATCTAGATCAAGAGAGGTGATTGTGCCCCTATACTCTTCTCTTATCAGGCCCATAATTGAGTACAATGCCCCATTTGGGATGTACCTTACCCGACACCTGCAGCAGTTAGAAAGACCCCAAAAGTACCTCACCAAGAGGATAAAGGGTCTCAAACATTTGTCATATGCTGCCCGGCTGAAGAAACTCCAGCTCTATTCAGTCGCATACCGCCTACTCAGAGGCGATCTATGCCTGACGTACAAGGCCATGTCCAATCCGGAATTAATGGACATGCTCCACCTCAGAAAATCCAAATCCATCAGAGCCACGAGAGTGAGAGATTTGAACCTCAACACAGAAATAGATAGGATGTGCTGGAGGGACAGATTCATAACACAGAGGCTCCCTACACTCTGGAACAGAATCCCAGTTCATGTAGGTAGAGGCCCTCACTGACTCTCTTCAAGAGAAATCTTGACGAGTGGATGGAAGATTGTAGGTTTACACCGGTGGTCATCTCTGTGTCACTACTAGACAGAGGCACAGTAAACTAAACCCTAAATGGGCATAATATTCACATTCCAAGGGGTGACGAAAGCCACACACACTCTGACTAGGCTTATAAATGCCCTAGGGCAGATAGCCGAGTATGAACCTATGAACCTATGAAGATACAAATTGTACAGGGCACTAAGGATAATCACAAGGCTTTCTTAACTGATGGTAGGAACCTTGGTGGAAATTCACAGATATGCTCAGAATTACTCTAAAATTGCAAACAATACACCAAACCCACACACATTGCCAACATCCAACCTGACAGGTTCAGTGCAAAATCCCCCCCACCCCACCAAAATGCCAAATATCTATCCCAGCAGACTGCTGGCCCCCTGACATTGCAGATGCTGAGGTAACAGCCAGCATCTCCAAAGCAAAACACACAGCATCAATGGTACCAAATGGTGTCCTGGGCTGCATCCAACATGAACTCCAAGAAGAATGGAACACCAAATAAAACTACTGCTCAATCTCAGCCTTACCACAGGATATGTACCCAAAGAGCAGTGTACAGCAACAGTGGTCCCTCTCCACAAAGGTGGTGCCTGAATGGATACTGAAAACTATCACCCCAGAATTCTGACTAGCTTGGTCTGCAAAGCTATGGAAAGGATCATCATGGACCTCAGAAATAAAGATATTGGGGACCTACAGACACTGGACCCTACCCAGTGTGACTTTCTTAAGGGCAGATCCTGCCCCTTAAACATGTTTGACTCATTAGAAACAGTCACCAAGGCCATTGATGAGGGGAATGTGGTCCACACAGCCTATCTGGACTATGCAAAAGCCTTCCATACAATACCCCACTTGTTCATTATAGATAAGCTCACCAGCTTAAATATAAACCCCTATTCAAGTAGATGGGTTGCAAACCAGCTCAAGGACAGAACTGACATGGTCAGAAATGCTGCAGCCATGTCAGACTACAAACCAGCTACAACTGGCATCCCACAAGGCTCAGTCCTGGGACCTCCCTTGTTTGGTATATATTTCCCAGAGGTACAGGCCAATGTGGAAGGACTGTGTCTGAACAAGTTTACAAATGACTACAAAGTGGGCACCATATCTGACCCTCCAGCTGACACAAGCATCCTACAAAACGACCTCATAGAAACAGACAACTGGTGCCAGAGCCATGACATCAAGCTAAATGCAGAAAAGTGTATAGTCATCCCCTTTAGAAAAACAGTAAATGCCCACCAATTACCACATAGGTGTTAACCCATTAAGTACTTTAGAAGTAATAAGAGACCTGGGGACACAAGTTGATACAAATCTTGCATTTAACAACCATGTGGCTGTAGTGGTTAGAGAAACATATCATATACCCACCTAATCATGAAGGTATTCACATCTAGATCAGGGGAGGTCACCGTGCCTCTTCAGTCATCCTTCATCAGCCTCGCAATTGAGTACAATGGCCCTTGTGGGATGTACCTTAGCAGACACCTCCAGCAACTGGAAAGACCCCAAAAGTACCTCACCAGGAGGATCACAGGGCTCTAACAGATGCCATGTGTTGCCTGATTAAACAAACTGCAGCTCCACACAGTGCCATACTGCCTGCCCAGAGGCGATCTGTGCCTGATGTATAAAGCCATGTCCAAGCTAGAATCAATGCACATGCTGCACCTTGTAAACTCTGGATGCCAGTGAGCTATGCACATGAGAGACCTGAACCTCAGCACTAACATAAATAGGACATGCTGTAGTGATTGATCCATAACCCAGAAGCTCCCTCCACTCTTGAGTAAACTCCCAGTCCAGGTTAGCCAGAGAGTCCCTCATTGACTCTCTTCAAGAGGAATCTTGATGAGTGGATGGGAGATGGTAGATTTACCCTGGGTATCACTTTTATGTCACGGGTAGACAGAAGCACAGTATACTAACCTTGAAAAATGTCATGGCAAACTCCAGTTAAAATGTGAGTTGAAGGACAAACACACTGACTAGCATTAGAAATGGCCTAGGGCACATAGCTAGTGTTTGTCAATGTCCACCCAAGTTGCGGAATACACTACTAATGTTGGACAAGCCTGGTTTAAGTAGTCCATAGCTGAACAAAATGCAACATGGTCATATTTTCACAACTGGCCCTTAACCAGTCTGGTGTGCTCAGTATGAATATTTAAAGCAATGATAGGACTGAAACCCAGGATACTGTCCACCACTGTGAAAGTACTGAACCAGTACACTATATGATATTACAGTGTTTGGTCAGTATGAAAGAATGTTGACAACTGTATGCAAACCCATGGAAACCCTGCAGGCACAGCATAATCCCTGTTGGGTTCAGACACAAAGCAGTTGGGCAGTAAGAACACAACATGACTTCCAACACACAACTATAAATGCGAAATATTGTTGAAGTTCACACACAACCACAAATGTGGTGGACCTCAGATCTCAACATATGGAAAGCTCACACTGAGCATGCTCACACACTTTGATAAATGAGGCATATGTCAGGCAACGAGCCATGGAAAGCCTGGACTGGGCATGCTCACACACTTAGGCCATGTCTCAGTATAGCAGTTGGCCACACATATCTGGCATTTGTATGTGTTAAGCCAGGAAACTCCCACAATACATCAATCTGCCCAGTGCACACAGTTAAATGACAACAGAGACATACGTAATATAGTGGATCCCTCTCATATTCAAACATCTTCCACAGATACACTAGTTGTTCATAGAAACAGGGAAAGCAATGGCAATAAAGACCTGCAAACAGTTTATCAGCAACAAATATTGTGCATCTGAAACTTAAACATATGGGTGTAGAGGTCAATACTAGGCTGTTTGCCCTAGGGAATACATAAGCTTAGCCAGAGTGTATTTGGTGTCTGCCTCCCCAGTACAGTAGGCTACTGTGCCTCTGTAAAGTAGGTCACATAAGGCACCATTTAAGGCTAGTGTGCTGTGCCTCCATCAAGCAGGGACACAGTGGAGTTCCCAGGGGTTGAATTTGCAATGTCACATCCATGTGGCTGGAGTTTGCTGGAAGAGGGTTGGCAAGGAGTTATAACATTAATTGGGATTCAATTCCAGACTGAGGAGAGCCTTATCTGCAGTGTCTGGACAATTTCACTGTCAACACTTGCAAGTGATGATTTTGAAGGATTGAAGTGTCTTGCCAATACTGTTCAGGGATGTCCTCCCCCTGTGGGATATTGCTCTGTAATGTATTAGCTCCTTCCTTCTGTTGTACAGCTTATATATGGCTGGTGTAAACCAGACAGGTCTCCTGTTGTGGAGGAGTCTTGGTTTTATTTGGGATAGCATGATCAATGCAAACCTTCCGGATGCTCATTGAATGCATTTGTCAAGGATTCTGCAGATTGGCCAGTATAATCCTCCAGCATGGGTCCTTTGAAGTATTCCACCCCAGTCTTCACAAGTGCAAAGTCTGCTTTTGATAAATACTTTGTTTGCAGAGATTTCCTTGCCTGGGGGTGGGGATGGGATATGGATGTCCAGGGAAAGTTGGTTATGGTCAGATATTAACAATGGTGGTCTACCTCTGGTGTGGAATATAGAGTCCCCATGTTGCTGATGGTCAGGTCCAATATGTATTCCCCCTTGTGGCTGTGGTGATTGGTCCTGCCATAGCACATGGATTCACAAATTGTAGTGGCTGTAGGGTGATGTTGTTGAGGCCTGAGTACTTCCCCCACTCAATATTCCTGTCCCTGAAGTTAACCACTGTAATGGTGTATGTGAACACCTTCATATCCTACACTGTTCACAGGGAAGCCAAGTGTGGTTCCTGGATATGGGAGGGGACGTCTGAACTGGTTGTGTTGTGTGTTACAAGTCCTGTGGTCATGAAGCATGGTATAAAACATAACCTGGCAGTGCTGATGTGCACATGTGACCCTGAAGCAGGCATTTGTTAATGCATATATATGCTATCCCCCATACTGACGGATAGTAATAGATGTACATACCGCTTTCTACATAATGATGTCAGCATCCTACAAATACTGCAGGAGAAACAAAGACACACAGTAATTCGAATAGTGCGCTTCACTAATGCATCTCTTTCAAATGTCATAACATAGTTAGGTAGGGGTTTGAATCCTGCAAATGTTCACTGTGTGTGTGTGTTTGGGGGGGGCAGGGTGTGTGCAATTCTCTTTGAAAGAAATGGCCCTTTTGGCAACTGGAAGAACACATTACATGATGTACATTCCTCTTTTGAAAGACTGATGATGTCAGCACCCTATAAGTATAGCAGGAGAAGCGAAACCTCCCAATAATGTGAATAGCGCGCTCCGCTAATGTGTCTCTTGCAAGTGTCAAAACTTAGGTGGGGGTTTGAATCTTGCAACTGCTCAGTGTGTGTTTGGGGGGGAGTTAGGGTGTGTGTAACTTTCTTGCAAAGAAATGGCCCTTTTGGAAACCGGAAGAACACACTACATGATGTACATTCCTCTTTTGAAAGACTGATGATGTCAGCACCCTATAAGTACAGCAGGAGAAGAGAACCCTCCCAATAATGTGAATATCGCACTCTGCTAATGTGTCTTTCTTAAGTGTCATAACATAGTTAAGTAGAGGTTTGAATCCTACAAATGCCATGTGTGGTTTTGTCACGCAGTTTGTCAATGTGTGGTGGGTGTTGCTTTTATTATTGATTGATATATATTATAGCAGTAATTTCAATGCACACATGAGGTATGTGTGTGCCACATAGAGATATGTACCTGTGACCTTAAATAGTTCCTATGTGTGAAGCCTGCCTCATGTGAATACATGGAATTTGCATTACACAACTTTTTCACTGTGGTTTTCTGTGCAAGGCCTGGGGTTGGTATGTGAATATAGTGATATTACTCTATGGTGTCATCTTACCAGTGAGGGATACACCTCTGGTCTGGAGCATAGAGTCCACATGTTGGTGATGATCAGGTGCAGTATGTTTTCCCCTCTTATGGGAGTGGTAACAAGTTGTTCCATAGCATTTGAGTGTATGGATTCTAGGAACCTTTCGCCTTGGGTGTTGGAGCTACAGCAATGCTCCCAGTCTATGTGTGGGTAGATGCAGCTGGCCAATATAATGTTGTTTGGGGACACCATCATGTATTCATGTGTTCTTAAGTAGGGTGTTTAGGAGGGTGGTCTGTAGCAGGCTATGAACTGGAAGGCAGTTTAACCCACTGTTAGTTGCACATGGATAGTCTGTGATGCTTCATGCTGTGGCAACAACCTGGGGGTGTGGGTATCCTTGACATTTATTGAGACTCACCCTCCTTTCATAGTTAGTTCCGTGTTTTGGGGCTGTCAAGCATGGAATGAGGTGTAACCTGGTAGTGCTAGGGTGCTCTTGGGAGCCTTGAACCTGTTTTCTTTTACTGCACAGATATCAACATTCTCCATGCTGAGTAGAGTTTGGACTGCATGCATCTTGCGGTTTACATGTCTGACATTGAGTATCATTAGTTCCATTTTCTTATCCCCTGTGCTACCTATGTAGGTGGGTTTATGTTTTCAGCCTTACCATCAGAATGCAAAGATGTGCAGACATTACACTTCTGTAATTAATAGTGGTGTATAAAAAACTACAATGACAATCACACTGTTTATGCATCAGGCATGCTGGGATATACCCACAATTATATCATTACACTGTACTGTTAACAACATAGGTTAATAGGTTCATACTAGGCTATCTGCCCTAGGGCATTTATAAGCCTAGCCAGAGTGTGTTTGGCTTTTGCCACCCATTTTAAATTAATTTTGCTATGCCCTTTTTCGAGGTTAGTATACTGTGCCTCTGTCTAACAGTGACACAGAAGTGATACCCGGGGTAAATCTACAATCTCCCATCCACTCATCAAGATTCCTGTTGAAGAGAGTCAATGAGGGACTCTGCCTAACCTGGAATGGGATTTTATTCCAGAGTGAAGGGAGCCTCTGGGTTATGAATCTGTGCCTCCAGCATGTCCTATTTATTTCAGTGCTGTGGTTCAAGTCTCTCGAGTGCGTAGCTCGATGGGATTTGGATTTTCTGAGGTGCAGTATGTCCATTAATTCCGGGTTGGACATGGCTTTATACGTCAGGCACAGATCGCCTCTGAGCAGGCGGTATGCCACTGAGTAGAGCTGGAGTTTCTTTAACTGGGCAGCATATGGCATCTGTTTGAGCCCTTTGATCTTCTTGGTGAAGTACTTTTGGGGTCTTTCCAGTTGCTGCAGGTGTCTGGTAAGGTACATCGCAAAAGGGGCATTGTACTCAATTATGGGCCTGATGAGGGATGGGTAAAGAGGCACGATGACCTCCCCTGATCTAGATGTGAATCCCTTCATGATTAGGTGGGCTATATAAAATGTTTTTCTAACCACTTTGGCCACGTGGTTGTCAAATGAGAGATTGCTATCAACTTGGGTCCCCAGGTCCCTAATTACTTTTTCTGTACTTAATGGATTACCACCTATGCGGTAATTTGTGGGCACTTTGTTTTTGCCAAAGGGGATGACTATACACTTTTTGGTGTTTAGCTTGAGGCCATGGCTCTGGCACCAGTTGTCTGTTTCTATGAGGCCCTTTAGGAGGATGCTTGTGTCGGCTGGAGAGTCAATTATGGCGCCCAGTTTGCAGTCATCTGCGAACTTGGTCAGCCACAGTCCTTCCGTGTTGGCCTGTACCTCCGAGAAATATATACCGAACAAGAGAGGTTCCAGGACTGAGCCTTGTGGGATGTCACTTGTAACTGGTTTGGAGTCTGACATGGCTCGAGCAATTCTAACCATGTGAGTTCTGTCCTTGAGCCAGTTTGCAACCCATCTAGTGACATAGGGGTTTATATTTAAGCTGGTGAGCTTATCTATAATGCCTGAGTGGGGTATGGTTTCGAAGGCTTTTGTGAGGTCCAGGTAGGCTGTGTGGACCACCATCCCCTCGTCAATGGCCTTGGTGACTGTTTCAAAGAAATCAACCAGGTTTAAGAGGCAGGATCTGCCCTTAACAAAGCCGAACTGGGTAGGATCCAGTGTCTGTAGGTCCCCAATATCTTTATTTATGAGGTCCATGATGATCCTTTCCATAGCTTTGCAGACCAAGCCAGTCAGGCTTATGGGGCGATAGTTTCCAGGATCCGTTGAGGCACCACTTTTGTGGAGAGGGACCACTGTTACTGTACGCCACTCTTTGGGTACATATCCTGTAGTAAGGCTGAGATTGAACAGTAGGTTTATGTTTGGGTTTAGCTCTTCTTGGAGTTCATGTAGGACACAGCCCGGGACACAGTCTGGCCCCATTGATGCTGTGTTTTTTGCTTTGGAGAGGGCAGCTCTTACCTGAGCATCTGAGATGTCAGGGGGGCAGCACTCTGCTGGGATAGATATTTGCCCTTTTGGTAGGGGGGGTGTTTGCGCTGAACCTGTCAGCTAGGATGTTGGCAATGTCAGTGGGTTCGGTGTATTCTTTGTCAGTTTGGACTAATTTTGAGCATATCTGGGAATTCCCACCCAGGTTCCTAACATAGCTAAAGAAAGCCTTGTGATTATCCTTAGTGTCCTGTGCAAGTTTTCTCTCAAAGCTGGCCTTAGACGATTTTATGAGTGCCCGTAGTTTTTTGCTAATACTGATCAGAGATGCCTTCCCTTTCTGGAATTTTGCTCTATCATGTAGTAGCTTCCTCCTTCTATTGTATAGTTTGTTTATGGCTGGGATCCACCAGACAGGATGTCTGCCTTTGGAGGATTGGGTCTTGGTTTTATTTAGGATTGCATGATCCATGCATTCCTGAAGGTGTTCATAGAATGCATTTATAAAGTATTCTGTGGTCTGGGCCGTATTTTCCACAGGCCAGGGTGCTTTGAAGGACTACACCTCGGTTTTGAGGAGTGTGAAATTTGCTTTAGAGAAGTTTTTCACTGTGGTTTTCAGGGCATGGGGGTGGAGTCGGGATGTGAATATCCAGTAAGATTAGTTTATGGTCTGATCTTACCAGTGAGGGATACACTTCTGGTCTGGAGCATAGAGTCCCCATGTTGGTGATGATGAGGTCCAGTATGTTTTCCCCTCTTGTGGGAGTGGTAACAAGTTGTTCCACAGCATTTGAGTTTATAAATTCTAGGAACCTTTGGGCTAGGGTGTTGGAGCTACAGTAATGCTCCCAGTCTGTGTTTGGGTAGTTGAAGTTACCCATTATAATGGTGTTTGGAGACACCTTCATATTTTACAGTGTTCTCAGGAAGGCCGAGTGGGGTTCCTGGGTTTTGGAGGGTGGTCTGTAGCAGGCTATAAACTGGAAGGCAGTTTTACCCACTGTTAGTTGCACATGGATAGGCTCTGATGCTTCGTGCTGTGCCAACAACCTGGAGGTGTGGGTATCTTTGACGAATATTGATAATCCCCCTCCTTTTGTGGTTCGGTCCAAGTTTTGGGGCCGAAAACCATGGTATGAGGTATAACCTGATAGTGCTGGGGTGCTCTCGGGAGCCTTGAACCAGGTTTCTGTTACTGCACAGATATCGATGTTCTCCATGCTAAGGAGAGTTTCAAGTGCATGCATCTTGAGGTTTAGACTTCTGGCATTGAGTAGCATTATTCTTAGTTTCTTATCCCTTGTGATACCTATGGAGGTGAGTTTGTCTTTTGAGCCTTTCCTAAAAAGGGCACTATGGGGGTAGCAAGAGCCTTTGCCAATGTCCAAAAGCCCAGGGGTGACAGATGCAAGCCGTCCCTAGTGAAGCATCATGGCTTGTCGAGCATGTCATCCCAGGCTGACAGGCATTGGATCCCCTTTGAATGACACCAATACTTAAGCCAATTGTTGAAATTGATCATCTTGTCTTCATATTGTGGCATCATTCTTGGTGAGGTTAAGATGCTACTCAAGGTCTGGGTCATACCAGCCTGGGCTACACGCCCAGAGAGCTCCTCTATGTTTCTTTTCATGTAGTCCAGGGAGGTATGTCTCAGGTCATTCACACCAGCATGGACAATGACTGAGTCATATTTGTACTTGCCTGGGAGTGATCTGAATGCTTGTGTTATGTGGTGGATCCTGGCGCCCAACAGGCAGCTCACTGTGACCTTCTCCTTGTTCAGCCTGGTGAGCAGGATGTCAGTGTGCCTGATGATAGAGTCACCTATTACAAGTGTATCAGGTGTGTTGTTTAGCCTTAAGGGCTGCGACTGTTTGGCACACTGGCTTTGTGAGATATGTGTTGCACGTGTTTTGTTTTGGGGTAGCGGTTGCTTGGGTGTCTGCTTTGGAGGTCTCTGCTGCTTAGGCAGATTTTTATTTAGAGCCTCCGAGTATGTTTTTGTGTGTTTATGTGTTTAGTTTGCTGTTGTGGTAGGTCTATGTGAGACTGGAATTGTAGTGCGTGTGGTTTCCTTCTCCTCCTGACTGGTTTCGCCAATACTGAGTTGAGAGAGCTTAGCCTCCAGTATGGCTATATGGTTGCATCTCTCACATGTGTTGGAATTTGTTGGGAGGAGGAGAGGGTTGTCTGTGTAGATGAGGCAGTTGTAACATTGCCTCAAGATTCCCAGATTCACCAGCTGGACCGGAGAGGAGATTGACAACTGACCTTTGGACATGCTAGAATAGTATTGGGAATTCCTTTATAATTGAAAAAAGGGCCAATGGGGAATGAGGTACTCAAGGGGAGTTTGTGAGGGTGTAGTGCTTTTAATATTTTAATGCTGACTTATATAATTGCTTTAGTGAGCAAGTACCGGGAAACTTAAATGCAATGTGTTACAGGTAACTTAAATGCAAAAATGACAAACAGTAACTTTCTTTCAAGTGAAACATGATAATATTACTACAGTTCTATGTAGTCACCCTGTGCATCAGCACCATGTTATCCTGTTGCTGCATCAATGTGACAGATTGCAGGAGGTGGCACAGTTTCATCATATGCACAGGGTGTGTACTTGGTATGCCTGAGTCTGCCACTGATACATCCAATCGACATGTATGTGTGTGTGTGTTAGTGAGGGACAACAGTACAACATGGGGAAATGTTGATGCGGTGTGTGTGTGTGTATGTGTTAGCCCTAGGTGTTAGCATTATGCATGTGTGTATGCATGCACACAGTTCCACCTCATGGCTGCCATATGCGGGTGTTTGTGGACAGCCACAGACTGTACCTGCCAGGTCATACAGATCACTGTCTCTGGCCACAGACATGGTACCTGTGCCTGGCAAGGGTGCTAAGGACAGTATCAGGTACTAAGCCAGACTGGGTACTGTCATCAGAAGCAGTTGGTTGATGACTGGACACATGTCCCTGCTGGGACTGTCCAGAGCCACGTGCACATGGTCTCCTAGGGCGGTCTGATGACAGCACAGAGCCAGTATTGCTGGGGCTGGTACTGGCACTATGGGAGCGGCTGCGGGTTTGTTGTCATCCACGACGACTGCCAGCTGCTGATGTTGCTGGAATACGTTCATGTTGACGCCTCAACCTTCCTGCATTGCCCTGGCTCATGGACATGTAGTTGTGGAACAGATCTAATGTGTCCCCCCAACATCTGTCAATGACCTCGCCGACAGTACGGATGGCAGCCGCAACATCACGCATAATGTCATTCATAGCAGTGCGATGTGCTCTAAGCTCCCTCAGACCCTGTCTGGTGTACTGTTCCATATGTGCCTGTGCCTGGATTACAGCCCGGAACATAGCTGAGGTTGAAAGACCTCTGTGGGCATGTCTGACAAGGGCAGTATGACCACGGATGCTCCCACGAGAACCCCTGGACATCTGCCTGTGTGGTACCATGTCAGGACTCTGGCCATGGCTGCTGTGAGGGGATGCATGTGCCACTGATACCACATTACCCTGGTCAATGCCCACTGTATGCTGTCCCTCAGCTAAGGACATTGGTGACAATGGATGTATCGGCAGGATGACTGTGTGCCTTGATGGGGTTGACTGCTGTGTACTGTCGATTGGCTGACCAACAACAGACCCTGACACACCTCCCTGTGCCATTACACATGTATCATCATTATCACTATCCCCAGCAGTGGCTTCAGGTTCCCTGCTGCACACCACCAGAGCAACACCAGAACCTGTGAGAGGAAGACAGGAAACACAGTTTACAATGTGTACACAATGTTACCACAGATGCACACGGGCACATGCACACATGGGCACATGCACACATGGGCACATGCACACATGCACACAGGGGCACATGCACACATGGGCACATGCACACATGCACACATGCACACGTGCACATTCCTCAGTACATGAGATACAAACACACACACACAAACACACCTGCAATCCAACACATAACAATACTGTTTGAGGGTATTATTACTATTATTATCATTATTACACACTCACCAGCATGGATTGGCTGCCTTGCTGTTACTCCAGAGGGACCTGCACAAATAAGACAGTTATTGTCAGTGGGCACAACTGTGCCATTGATACTGTGAGTATGATACAGTACAGTAGTACAACATTTGGCTTTTACAGGTGTACTGCTGATATTGAGAATATAAATCTTGCACAATAATGTCTAGGATAACAGCTACAAACACAGTACACATCTCACACATGCATAAACTACCAGTGCAGAGAACAGTCAACTACAGATATGGCATGTTACCTGCACACTCCATGTCCACATGCTGGGTGGCTCCAGCCTCCATCATTACACATGTCTGTGGATGTTGTTGTTGAGCTGGAGCCACAACACTTAGGATGAGCTCCTCCAGTCTGGTGGGGGGATGTATATGTGCCCCACCACCTGTGGCAAGCTGTTGTCTGTGGATATCAGACGCACGCTGACAGACATTTCTAATTAAATCACTGCAGTGATGCCGTACCTGCTCATATGTCCGGTTATGCATGCCTATGTCATTTACCTGATGGACAAGGTCTTGCCACAGTGCAGCCCTCTCCTGCTGGTTCTGGCTGGTCCGGGAAAAGAGTCTTGAAAAATCTCGCACCAGGCTCTGGTGTATCTCCTCATCCACTGCTGCCAAATAGCAGGGGTTGCACTGATGCACCATTGCCCTGGAAGGAAAAGGAAAATATGTAAGCAAGTAACATGGCACACATAATACTCTACTGTACTGATATTACTGAACTGCCATATATAGCATCTGTCTGTCTATCAGCGGATACACATGTAAATTATCACATATCAGTGCTCAGCCAACAACTGTGTGACAGTGCCTGCCACACTCCTTACAACAAACTAGTATACACCAGCACTCAGCACACTGTTTGAGGTCCAATGCACTACCTCACACTGGGGGTATGTATTAAGGTAATGGATGGGGAATATTGTCATCCCATGCAATGCATGCAATGCACAGTTACAATTTCAATGGTAATGCACCCTAGTCTTTGCGGCCATACCCCTACCTACACCGCAGTCATATACACGGAACCACAGCACAACATATGGCAATGTAATATGTTTGTATCCCAATAACTGACACATCTTTCTCTGGCCTCACACCAAGGACACACACTACCATGACAGACACAAAGTCATGCTGAGCAATCACACCATTACAGACCTTGCACACAGTCAGTGGCACACTCATTCCACCTCACATAGTTGGTATTGCAATGAGTACATGTGTGTGTGCATTGTGTCATAGGTAGGTAGTATGCTATTGGCCCTGTGCTTATGGCAGCATACAGTTAGCAACCTTCAACTACATATGTATGTCCAGCCTTCACTAACAGTTGCAGTATTTCCCTTGCCCTATGCAGATCTTCATATAAATATAAATACAGACTGCTAACACATATGGAGTGTTCACAGTATGTTGATTATTAGATTATGTACTTTACATTACCTTTGTTTCTGATTGCTGTTTTGGATGGCTTGCTGCTGGCTGGCTTGCTGATGGTTTTTCCTTTTTATTATTTTTTTTTTGGTCTCTCTCTCTCTCTCTCTCTCTCTGTCTCTGTCTCTCTCTCTCTGTCTTTCTGTCTCTCTCTCTCCCTCCAGTTGCTGCAATGATATTATTGCATGTGTGGACTGGGAGTACAGGCTGCTTTTGTAGGTATCTGCACATGTGCATGGGATGGCCTCTGCACCAATTGTTAGCCAGCATTTACTAATTGCATGCAGCCTGCTGTGTGGCAATTGCAGTTCTCACTTTGATTTCAGGACAGTGCTATAAAATGTTAGGTTAGGTAGGCATAGCCCTTTCAGTTTTTCAAGGTAGGGACCATGCTGGTTTGCTGTGGACAGTGTTCTGTGAGTGTAAAGGTTGGTATGTCTTGTATCTAAGGCTGTGTTTGTTGTAGGCACTGAAATGCATGTTGTACTGAAACCTGACTGTTGCTTCTTCCAGTTCATTCTTCTCAGTGTGTATGTTAACTGACACCTAATAATACTAATACTGTTTACATGGGAGTATGTGCTTTCCTGTGGGACTTGTGGATTAACTGATATACAACAGTAGCTCTTGCACTATTTAGCCTTTACATTTACTCCTTGAAGGCCTGCTAAGTGTCTTTACTGGAATGTGTTGCTATGGCTTTCCTATTTTCCATTTACATTCACTCCTTGTAATGCATGATATATTTCTTTCAGCAGCAGTTCCTTATATGTTTGGTGTGGTTTTGTGGTACTGCATGCAGTCTGGTAAGGGTAAGGTGTGGGGTTTGACACCTACAAGGGTATCTTATTTTGCTGCTGAGCAGTAGTGGGGCCTTGTACTTTGTACTAACAGTTATGAATATCAGGCACATGCAGTGCTTGTAAACTGCTATACTGTCCTTATTTTATTAGATGGCTACAGCCTTTGATATTTCTGGGTTGTACTTCTACACGAGGGTGTGCTTGTGGAAGCAATTGTACAGCTATTCACAGAGTGTGTGACAGCCGACTGAATGATGTGCCTGTGAGTTTCCGACACTTGCAGGCCTCAGATACTCTCAGGTGTATATTTTAGCAGCCTCAGGGAATGGTACATATCAGTGGGATATACCCGTGATATATTTCAGATATTCTGCAGTTGTGACTGTGGGGTATTTTGAGCATATGTATTACTACACCATTTCTGACATGCAAGTAGTGTGTACTTTAACTAATTGAGAGTTACCATTACGTGGGATTCCACACCTTTCTGCCTTCTGTTAGTACATTTCACAGGGAGTCAGTGGGGCACAGTTAACATTTGTTTGCAAATCAGGAACATCCCTGTAAATCAGTCACAGTTGCGAGGTCTGGCCTCTTACCTATTCAAATATGGTGGTGTTTATCCTGCTGTGATAGTGTGTGTGGTTTGCAAGGTGCTACTGTCACATTATTACCTACTAGCATGGCTGTTTCTCTTATCACACTAATGTAATGCAATTCCACAAGAATTGCCAGTAAAGATACAAGAAAAGCTTTGTGTAATAGCCTTCCTATATTCCCTTTACATTCAGTCCTACTATTTCATGATATATTGCTTTCAGCACAAAGTTCTTGTGTATCAGTCATGGCTTAGTGGTAAGTCATACAGACTAGTGTTTCCAAGGTCCTGGGTTAGAGACTGACAGAAGAATTTTATTTTGCTGCTGAGCAGACTACAGGCCTTGTCATTCAGAGTGACTAAGACACTTTTCAGCAGTTGTAAGCAGGTTAGCTCTGGTTTGCACGGAGCTCACGCATGCGCAGTGCCACTTAGCTTCGCGCACACACGCTTAGCTAAGCGCACACAAGTGCACACCCGCTGACTACTGCTTAAAAGTGCTTACTCTCGCGCACACCCACGCTAATTTCTTTGAAAGAAAAGAAAATGGGGAGATAGGAAAGTGGTGAAAAAGGGGGCACAAAGAGGGTAGGACAGTAGGAAAACAACCTTGGGATTTGCAGGAAGGATGTAGGAAAGGCCCATAGCTGCCCATTTCTTTATCAGCAACAGCTGTGCATATGTGTGTAATTTGGTGTGAAATTTGAAACCTTCCACCCCTGAGAGAGGGGTGAGGACAACAAAATCTGTTGTACGGCCAATTGTAATTAACAGTTGACATGTCCAGCAGACATGTCTGCAAAATGGGCAGCTATGTATGGGGCGCAATATTTTTGTGGGAACAGAGTACCCTTTTTTATTTTTTTTTCAGGTGAGTGTGGAATGTGAGGTACAGGAAGTAGGTATATTTGGGGAGGTAGGTTGGGGAGGTTAACAGACAAGACAAACAAGACACATACAGGGGCGGAGTATGACACATGTGGGGGGTGAACACAATTGATGGGGATGGATGCTTGGATATTGCGAGCCCATGAGCCCACAGATGGCAACAGTGGAACTGAGATCCCCACCCATGGGCAGTTGCCACTCCGCCTTCACTGCCCAGAATCGGGCTGTGCTGGGGGCTGTGTAGGATGGGCAGGCACACCCGTGAGTTGCACCACCCGAGCATCAAGCTGGCATAGGGGTTAAAGCACAGAATGCCTAATCTCACTGCGCACCACAGACCAGGCACTTTGGAGGGTGTGGACGTTCTCCTCCGGCCATGCTTGCAGAGCGGGGATGAGCCCCATCCCCTGCAGTGCTTCCACCCAAAGGTGGCACAGGGCCACCAGAGGAGGTTCCGGCCTGGGCACTAGTGCCAGGTGCACTCGCCAGCTGAGGTGGGAGAGGTGGGTCTGCTGGAACCCGTCTTCCCTGTTGTCCTATGTTTAGCAATATTTTATGACATTTTGGGTTCGTAACAAACAATACCATTCAAAATTAGTTGTAACAGCATGCATCAATATTCCCATTACCAAACACCCATGAATTCCAAACACTGAACAGCAAGTATAACACATGCATATTTTGAACAACAGTACACAATCCAACAGCATGCAGGGTTGTTTGATGGCAACAGGCCATCAAGTTTCGATATGTGAACAGGGCACATGCATCAACGTACATGCAAATATGTATGAACCAACAGGACAAATGTCCATGGGAATTAATTGTGTATACACATACCCAGTTTGGTGTGGAATGGCATTATTTGTGAAAATAGGGTAGGGTGAAGAAATATTTCATTAACAACTTCAACTACCTATACATATGCTGTACATTTCTAGTAGCTGCAGATATATATACCCTACAGGTCTTAGTACAGTTTCCTATATGTAACCTTAGGAATGTTGGTGATGGGAATGTTAATGCTACATTAATATACATTGCATTTTTATTCATACACGTTCATATCTGGCTGTGTTCAGGTACAGCATCCTGCTACATTTGATTTATATGGTTCGACACAACTGTGGATGTTCAGTATTTTATACAACCATACTATCTCCATATTGCAAGGGTACAGCAACATATCCAAATTATGGGACAGACACATTCCAGCTTCAGTACTTTATTACAAACATTTCACTCTTTGGTTGTGGCTGTCTCATTCATTTCATTATTTACAGACTGCAGTATAACTTTATTCAAGACTTATGACAGCTTTCTTGGTTAATTCATACCTCTTTCTCACACTCTCACTTGTTTTATTTTTACAATTCAAGATGATACTTAATTCTAGGCATTATTAACATTTCTTACTTGGTTCCAACAATCCTTTCCAACAGACTCAATTGTTTCACATGGCAGATTTTAAAAAGGGATGTATTTGACAAATGTCTGTCGTGTTTAGCTTGTTTACCAGTAATTTTCAGTCTGAAGCAAGTTATCTGATATTACAATACAGGTGGAAAATCTCTATTTCAGACTTGTTTAATTTTTATTTCTGGATTACAGGCTGCATCACTTATCTAATCATACAGTACTAGCAGAATCTTTCTTCTAGTGTTATTTGAACTTTATTAATATCTAACAACACTGAACTCTTTTACAAGCTGTATCACTTATATTCTATAACAATTACAGCAAAATAATTACTAACCTACCTGGTGGTGCAACCGCACCAGCCTATCACCATAGGCTCGCCGATTCACGGAAAGCACACCTGCAGCTGTAATATAAATGAAGTAATATTGGAACATACATCTCCATAATATCAGCTAGGATAATTTCTTACATACTTAATTACATGGATACTTACTCGGTAGTGGGGTGTTGGGCATTTGCCGGGCCTCCTGGATCCAACGGTTCAGTTGGTCCTGCTTACATCTCTTCAGGTCCGCATGGTGGTGACGGACCTGTTCACCAGTCCTTGGTATGCCTGTGGCACTGGTGAGATCATGTGCCAACTGGTTTCACACCTCTGCCTTGTATGCACCCCAGGGAACCTGGCCCTGCATGTGTTGAGCCTCATGATCATGGACTAGGAGCCAAACCATATATTTGGACTCCTCAACACCCCACCTCTGTGCTCGGAAGCAACTGCCCTCTCCTACACCTGCCATCCTGACTGCAAAATAGGTTCCACAATCAGTTATGCTGTTTATTCCCGCCTATGGGGCTTATATATGCCGTTTTTCCCACACTTATCTGTGATTGGTCATTTTGGAAATGTATCAGCTTAAGAAAACCTGCTTTGTCATGCTTCTATTTTCATTCATTCCTATATATATATGCTAATACTGCATTGCTCAGTACAACTGTCATGGCTTAGTGGTTCAGTACTTTGACTATGATGCAGAGTATCCTGGGTTCGAGCCTGGGCATTGCTTTTTTTTATTTTACTACTGTCTAGACAGGCTAAGAGGTGTGTCTGTGTAAAGGTGGCTTTGATACAGCTTGCTCAACGTTGCCCGCCGGTAAGCCGGTTGGCACGCTGCGCAGCTCCGCGCAAATGGCTCACGCTGGTTAACGCATTATTTGGCTATGAGCACGCATATTACACTGTGTGAAATGTTGCTCAACTATGGGCACACAGTTTCAGCATGTTAAAGTGCTGCTCAACTCCAGGCACTCATATTACACCTGTTAAACCACAGCTCACCTGCAGGCAGTCATACTCAGCTTGTTAGAGCGCTGCTCAGCTATGGGCTCTTATAACATTTTTTTTTTATTGTGTCAGATTTCTTTAAAAATACATGGCCCATTTCATTACATTTTACTTAAATTATAGTTATATATATATATATATATATATATATATATCTATATATATATATATATATATATATATATATATATATATATATATATATATATATATACATATATGTCAGGGGATTGTTTCGTGCTTATTTCACTAAAAATAGAAAATGATGTTGTTGGGGCTCGAACCATGACTACCTCCTCTTTGGCCAACATCTCTACCACTACGCTATTGCTACTTGACCTAATTTGCATATTTAGATCTTATATGCTTTTCCAATGACTGCTAACTGTGGCTGAGCAAAGGGCACACCCGCGCAAACGAGCGCAATTACGGGCAAACATTTTTGAAATTATAAAAAAAAAAATTAAACTGTTGATTTTTACGTTTTACATTACAGTTGGGTTTATAGTCTGTGGGGGCATGTGTGCTGTTGTGTTTCTTGACATTTCTGCGGACTCCCTCGTGGGAGTTTACTTTCAGGACTCTGACTCTTCTGGGGGCGTGTCCCTTTGCAGAACTTGCTGTGCGGACACTCCCTCTACTTTCCTACATGGACCATGTTAGCCTAGGGTGTGATTCAGCATGCTCTCATGAATATGCATGGCATGCTGACGTCACACCGTTTAACTGCAGCCTCCATGTAAGACATATTAACTCTTACACGGAGTTTTCATGAATCCTGCCCCAGGTCTTCACATTTTGCATGCAGTTCTAGGGAATGCACTTTCAATCGGTGAAAATAACATTCAGTCAAGAATATTGAAAACAATAATAAATGTGCAGTACACTGAGTCCAGACAAATCTTGATTGGGTGGTACAAAGCTTGGGAACCAAGGTTTATGAGGCGTGTAGAAATTTACAGGGTTTTGGTATTATTAGAAGATACTTCAGACATAGTCAGTTAGTTCATTTGGACTGATAAGCAGAGAGTCATTGCAGTGCAGTCCTTAAAAGTGTGGTACAGGCATTCGAGAGTGAGGGCAGAAGTCAGGTCAAATATCCATCATTCCAGAATATTAATCATATTATTCAAGAGAACTGAAATATGATTCCAGAAACTACAGACATAATTATCAGATCTGTTATTGGAGACAGTACATTCTGAGCACAGAATTTATGGACAGTATGAGTACACAAGCTATGGACATTAGATTTGATTCACATATTGTTGACATCTACTGTACATAATAAAACATTTTTAACTAAACTACAGTGTATGCAGATTTTATTCTGAAAGATACAAGAAGACTTGGCACATAAAGGAGAAACTGGCAACTGTTCTGCACAGTTCTGGGTAATTAACAGATAAATACATTTATTCCAGCCTCATTTCAGTTTCCTTTAGTTATTTCCAATTCATTCAAGCATTCTACAGTCCTATCAATTTTTACAAAGATTGTGTTGCTGTTATTTCTACATGATCAGGTTTTTTTTTTGTATAAGCACATTAGTGCATATAAATGGGTCTATAGTAGTTTGTTGAAAAGTAACTTCAGCAAATGGCCATGCATTGAACATAAATCAGCGAACAGCCATTCATTGAAAGTTCACATCAGCAAATGTTTTTCCCCAGGGCAGTGAGTTACTTTGCCAGCGTTAGGAAATTTGCCCTTTTTCCCACTGTAGTACAATTTCAGAGTTGGTATATATAAGTAGGGGTTGTGGGAAGGCGTAGCCTCCACCCTGGTGAGTTTGATATACTGTGGTATGTGTCACAGTCGTTATGTTGGCCAAGTAACTTACTGCCTTGGAAAACAAGTTCACTGATATGAACATTCGATGAATGGTCATTCGCTGATTTATGTTCGATAAACAGCCATTTGCTGAAGTTAGTTTTTGATGAAGTAATATAGACCCCACTTAAATGCATATGTTGTCTGCATGCTACTTTATCATGTACCCCCAATTAAGTAACACAGAATACAGCTTGTTAAAAAGTCAATAACAGGTTTATGTATATTGATTTTCAATACTACACCAAAGCATATCTACAAGCATTTAAGTAAAGTGAAATGCTCCCCTTGCTTTTAATTGGTTAATACATGGATGGATCAGCTATCTATACTGTTCAATGTAAAATCAAGAATATGTTGTGGTATGTTAACGCCTAACTACACAGTATACTAAATGATATATACAAATTTGTAATTAAATAATGTCTGAAACTTAAAATAACATATAATATTCCTTTGCATGCAATAGGAAAATAAGATTTCTTCTCTTATCTGTTTTACTACCTACACACACACACACACACACACACACACACACACACACACACACACACACACACACACACACACACTCAACAAAAAAGATTTCTGTTTAGCAGTACAATGTTTTTCTGTTATGAACATGAGGCTTTATGATGTATCAGTCCTATGGGTTACATTACAGAACAGCACAAACAGAATAATGATTCTCATACAGTTAAGACAATTGTTCTTTATGTTGCTTCCTCTTTATACGATGCACAAAAATGATGAATGCAAAAATATATAAAATAAAGAAAAATACTCATCTTGATTATAATAGGTTACCATTAAGCCATGCACTATATCATCAGCTGCAGCAGCGGCCCCCTTTTCCCATTTTTCTTTATGAGGTTGGGGTATCATTTCATCTTTTGTCACCTATCTCCATTCAGTTCCTCTATCCTACCTTCTTAGACAATCATGCCTAATTGCCACAGGTTTTCTCTCACACAAACAATCCATCTCTCTGCTTGGTGTCCTTACTTTCTCTCATTTTCTTACCTGTTTTTTCCCTGTCTCTCTGAAATCGTCTTCACCAAACCATGTGTCTAATCATATCTATAAATGCATAAAATACAGTTCTTATATTTGTCAACACTACTCATTACCAAACCTTGCAGGACAATATTTGTCTAATACTGAAGACTATGTTGGTGAAAGTGTTATTCAATGATTTTTTACTGGCACAACAGTATGGCACATTTACTATATCCTCTATGTGCAGTCTTACTGTCCTGTTCATAGGTTCATAGGTTCATACTAGGCTATCTGCCCTGGGGCAATTATAAGCCTAGCCTGATTCTGTATGGCTTACGCCACCCCTTGATTTGAGTATACTGTGCCTCTGTCTAATAGTGACACGGGAGTAATCCCTGGGACAAACCTACGACCCCCCATCCACCTATCAAGATTCTTCTTGAAGAGATTCAATGAGGTGCTCTGCCTCACATGAACTGGAATTCTATTCCAGAGCGAAGGGAGCCTCTGGGTTATGAACCTGTCCCTCCAGCAAGTTCTATTTATTTCTGTGCTGAGGTTCAAGTCCCTCGAGCGTGTGGCTATAAGGGATTTAGATTTACTGAGGTGGAGCATGTCCATTAATTCTGGATTTGACATAGCTTTGTATGTCAGGCATAGATCGCCTTGAAGTAGGCGGTATGCAACTGAGTAGAGCTGGAGTTTTTTTAACCGAGCAGCATATGGCATCTGTTTGAGACCCTTGATCCTCTTGGTGAGATACTTTTGGGGTCTTTCTAATTGCTGCAGGTGTCGGGTAAGATACATCCCAAAAGGGGCATTGTATTCTATGATGGGCCTGATGAGGGATGAATAAAGGGGCTCGATTACCTCTCTTGATCTTGATGTGAAACCCTTCGTGATGTGGTGGGCTATGTAGAAGGTCTTTCTAACCACTTTGGCAATGTGGTTTTCAAAGGAGAGATTGCTATCAACTTGGGTCCCCAGGTCCCTAATAACTTTCTCTGTACTTAATGGGTTACCGCCTATGTGGTAATTTGTTATCAAATTTGTCTGTTGTCAGACAAAGACAATCAAAATCTTCTTCTGTCTGTTGCTTCTCTTATCCACCTGATCTCCAGGTCACAAGATATTGCTTCTCAAAGAATCAAGACCATGCTTCTGTATGTTGCTTCTTAATTGTGCATTAAATAATATCTACGGGCACACAAAGTGAATTATTCTTCTTTCTTATATTTACCAATAACTTTCTACTAGCGGGTATCAAAGACTAGCACCTGTGAAATAATTAAAACCATATTGCTATGTTTTGTGTTCCTACAAACCAGTGCAACAAGTAATATTAGTGTGAAAAACAAAGTGAACTATTCGTTTGATTATATTTGACTACTATGTTCTTGGGTATCGTTGAACTTGTCAAACAATGAAGCTCGTATTAGCTCCAAGTGATTTTACTAACTATTGAGTATGTTGCGGTTAATATAACATCTATATGCCATTTTATAGTCCCCCTTCTCAAAAAAACAAGATAATACTGCAGTCTATTTCCTCTAAATAATCATCTTTTTTACAAGTATATTAGCAAGACTTGAAGAAAACCAACCTCCCCATATTGTTATTTCCCCACTTAGGTATTAACAAAATGGCACTTATCAAAGAAGCAAGAGCATATTGAAGTATGTTACTTTCAACAGTATGCCAAATGTAAAATTAAATGAAACATTCCTCTTGCTTACACTTGGTTATACCTTAGTACTTTTGATTATCAGACAGTAGCATTCGTCAGAGAATCAAGAACATGCCCCTGCCCATTGCTTCTAAACAGCATGCTAATATCTGCGTATATGTAGAATAAAGTGAAATATTCATTTTCACACAGCCTAGAATTTGTCACTATCAATTATCAGAAAATACCACTTTTCAAAGAAAGAAGACTATGCTTCTCTATGTAGCTTTCCCCCAAAGCAGTGTGCAAAATATCTATGAACATGAAAACAAATGGCATATATGAACATGTAAACAGCCAACATCCTAGGAGTTTGCTAAACAAGTAGGGAATAGAAGCAGATTGGCTGCTATAATTCTGATAGCAGGTATCACATAATAGCAATTGTCAAACAATTGAAATAAATTGCTGTTAAATGTTGTCTACCAGGATTATTTTAATAGCATATTAGCACAATACAGTTAATTTATCATATATGTGTGATTTTACAGTCCTTTGTCAATAAGGACCATGTTGTTGTCCAGATTTTCTTCAGTGTCATATAATGGTATCCATAAACATGAAAATAAATTGAAACATTCCTCTTCTCTGCATTTGGCTATAATATGTCACTATCAGATATTACAAAATAGCACTTTCCAAAAATGAAAACCATGTCATTATACATGTTGTTTAGAAGAACTGAATCCTTTCATATCAACAAATATGACAAAAAAATAGAAATATTTATTTTGCTTATATTTACATATAACTTGCCATTGTTAAATATCACAGAATAGCACTTGCCAAAAGATCAATACTATTTTCATTTTATTTCATTTTAAATTATTTTTTTACTGGGGAGGATTGACTGGACAGACCTGTCTGTTTTCAGCTGAGGCCCGGAGAGAAAAGCTCCAGAACAATTAGTAACATACTATACGCAATATATTTACATGAGAATTGTGGTTTAGACATACAATTATAAAATATAGCAGATAACATATGATTGCTAAGATATTTACATAAGCATAGTGGTTTAGGCATACAATTAAAAGTATAGCAGGTAGTAACATACAATTGTTGTTCATACAGTATGTTTAGTAGAGATAATCTTGAAGATGTAGTAAAGAGAAGACAAGAAAGGAAAAACTAAAAAAATACTAGCCAGGTAATCTTGAAGATGTAATGACTATAAGAAAAGAAAGGAAAAACTAAAAATACTAGCCAGTTTGTCAAAGGAGGGGAATATAGACAAGTTCATATGAAGGAAAGTTAGTGGGTATAGATGGGATAGTAGGGAGTAGGCAGCAGTGAGTTGGTAAGTAATGTGTGATAATATATAGTCCATCTGTGGGAGTATTAAAGAGGTTGAATACTGGGTAGGGGAAGGTATTAGAATATGTTAGCCAAGTGCTAGGCAGTTGCATGTTCAGGAGTTGTTTAGGTGGGAAATAAGCTGTTTTTTGAAGATGGTTTTGTTAGGTTGTAGGAATCAACCAAAAACATGCAGGGTAGACCAAGTGCATGGATTATACCAACTAGACCAATGTATATCCAAAAAGTAATCCAGCACAAGTAGCAGGAATTAAGAGGATGGGGGGCAAAAGGGTTAAATGGGAATGAGGGATGACTGAGAGGAAATGAGGTAAGGGTAGGGAGGGTTTATGGAGGTTTAATAAAGGTCGTCAAACTTTATTCGGTGGGATTAGTTTATTGAAGAGGACCAGGACAATTAATCTAACAACATGAAAGCAGATGCACTTAACCTCTGTCTAAATGTTCATTCAGAGATGCTTTGAATGACTTCAAAGTTTAATTATTTAACATATTATTTTAGAAGTGCCTCCTAAGAGCAGGCCTTAAATTTGAGAAGGGTCTTTTTCCTATTATGTTTTTGAATTTAGGTCAGGCTAATACAAGAACATCATCCAGACTGTTGCATAATGCATAATTTTGTTATCTAATTGAACTTTTCAAGGGGGGGGGGTTGTCAGTAACCAAGTTAAATGACTTTTAATATTAAAGTACCACAAACAGAGCTGCACCATATTTCAGATGGGCAACTGATTGACAGCTTTTAGGATGTCACAGTGATCACTGCTTTGTAAGGCAAGAAGGACAAATCTGCATATTTTTGTTTGTTTTCTGCAGTTTACAGTTTATGGGTATTATTGCATGAGTGAAGACATAGTAGAGATAGGTTGTATCCCAGTTCTGGGAATGAGGACATTTTTAACTGTAACTGCCTGTGCAGTGGGTATAACAATGTGAACAATCCTGCAGCAGAGTTTGAGCTAGGACAAAACTTTAGTGGTGATGTTGTCAGAGTGAAGTTAAAAGTTAAGGAAGGGAATGTTACAGTGTAAGTCCAAGACAACTTTGCTGTGCAGTATTTGGGAAATATATTTTAATGTCTTATGGATTAGAGGTGGCCAGGTAGCAAGTTTTTGAGGGGTTGTAAAATGATGTTAGTTTTCTTTGAACAGAACTTTATCATTATGGAGCCAGACAAATAATTCTGAAAAAAAAATGAGTAGAAGGCTGGATTGAAGGGAGTGGTATGATTTGCTAGAGTCAGTTAAAAGTATATCAGGCAGATCCAATGTAGTGTCATTGATGAAAAAGGAGAAAGATAGGAGGTCCTAATACAGCACTTTCATTTTCTGATAGAGTTATAAGTTATTACATGCAAGACAGATCCTTTCAAATGTATGCATTTGAAAGGATCTGTTTTGCAAGTAATTTTGGAACCACAAAAATATGTTATCATCAAAATTTAGTTTTTGCAGTTTCTGAAGTAGATGATTATTGTGCATGGTCTCTAAGATGAAAACTCTTGCTGAGATATGCCTTGGGATTCAATAAATTCCATGCAGAAATAGTGCTACTCCTGCATGGATTGAATGGTGTCTGCTTCCGCATAGTCTTAACAGCAGCATGCCTTGCATATTCATGAAGATGCGCTGCTGTTTAGGCTAAACGGACATGAAGCATGAACGAGTGCAGGGGCTGTGCTTAAGTAGTGCATGGACTACGAACATGGCCCCTACACTCAGAAAGTGCTGTACGGCAGTTTCTAAACCCAATACAGCATAATATTAGAGAATTACTCTAATATCATGCCAGTACTTCAAATACATATGGGAGCAGGCAAGAAATGCAGGGGGGTTGTGACAGGCTCTGTGACACACCATATGACACTTCACAACCTACTAAAGCAGGAAATGTGGACAAAGGCACAAATAATGGGGTGGGGGGATGAAGCACTAAAAATTGGGACACTATAGAAATGTAGCCCTCACAAACTTAGAAAGTTGACAGAAAACATGATATGCATTAGCATAAATTTCTGAAGCATAGAAGCCTGAAAGTCAAATGTATGCCAATATTTCCTGACTGCAGTCCTCAATGACTTGTCAGAAAACCTCAATACTCACTATATAACATAATAATATAATAATAATATAATAATATAATAAATCTTTTTTTTTATATGCTAAGGAATGTTTAAGTGTAGCTAAGCAGGTGTATATGTTATTGCCCTCTGCTTAGCACTGTTTAAACTTCCCATAGGAGATAAATAAAAATATACAGCTGAATTTCTTAAACTGAGATAGTGTAGTGGCTAGAGTCCTGGCTTTACATGCAGGCATTCACAGTTCAAGTATCAAGACAGGCAAAGTTTTTTATATGGGAAAGCAGTGTTAAAATTAATTTTTTAAACTTAAAGTATGTAGTAACTGTTTTTTGTCAACCAGGGTAGTGTAGCTAGTGTAAAATGGAAGTATGAGTGCATGTAATATGTGAAATTACCCACAAATACACAAGTGCTCCATATAGTATAGTCACACCCCTTGCTAATGTAATGAAAGCACATAGAGGGATGTCATGTAAAGTAAATCATATGCATCTACTAAATGAAGCCATTATTCTGATACTTTTTTTTAAATGAAAATTGAGCAATGACCAGCTATGCTTACCAAGTTTAAGCATTGCTTACACATGATTGCTAAGCAGCAGGTAGCTCAGCAATTACCCCTTTGAGCACTGTTCAACCTAGCCTAGTGAGTTTGCATGTTGCTAAGCTGTGCTTAGCATTTTTGAATTTGTCCAATGACAGCAAAGGGTAGCAATATGGCCTTATTTAAACTGTGCAGGTGGGAATACAGCCATAACTTCTTTAGTCTGATCTCTGCAGGAACATGTCTGGCATTGGAGAGGGAGTGCACTTTTGGGTGCAGCACTGAAGCATTCAGGAGTCCAGGGTCATGGCTGGACTCCTTGGTCAAAAACCATGATGAGAGACTGTTGCAGGGCCAGTACCAGCACTTACAATGCAAAACAGAGGCCTGGGAGTGTCTTGCACATGATCTCACCAGTGCTACTGGTATCCCCTGGACTGATGAGCAGGTACGTCACCACTATGCTGACCTAAAGCAGAGAATGGGGGCACTCTTAATCCAGTGAATCCAAGATGCACAGGCACAGAATGCTCCAGTAGTGAGTAAGTATCACTAGTTTGTAGCAAATACCAGCCTAAGAATGTGATACACAGGTATGCATAATGTTTGTTTCTCTCCCCTACAGCTGCAGCAGAGAGGGCTATGAACATCGAAGCCCATGGTGACAGACTGCTGAGGCTGTGTCGATAGGCTGGTGAGTACAAATCTATTTTGCAGTATATTGTTCAAACAGCTAAGAAGGAGCACATTGCTTAATGCTAGTGGGTATACTGTTACTGTGTTAACTGAATAAATAAAAATGTTTGACAGACTAATATTGATGTACAATAAAACTACCTAAAAACTCTTGTGTTTATTCTGATATGTTGTTGTAGACATTTAGAATGTATACAGATTCTTCACAGCAAATGTGGCTGTGATAGCATACATTAACTGAGCTTCTTCTCTGAACCTGCTGTACGAAAACTGTAGATGGTGGAACTGTAAAACAGGATATAACTGAAATGTGAAATATATATTGCACTAAGCTCTGAACCTTGATCAGTAATGTGTAAAGTTTTAAATTGTGTTAAATCCAGCATTGCCCTGTGTTAACCTTTGCTTTCAAGATTGTAGTAATCCAAAGGATTAATGCACAGTACAATAACTGTCATGCATGCATCACAGGATTACAAGTTCAGACTGTCTAACCAATAGACTATTAGGCAGAAACCAGTGAAACTCAAAACAGTAATTCCCCAGTAGTGCAGTGTGATGAGAAATAGCTTAGTTGGTAATTTTTTCACACACACAGACATGTTTCAAGTCCAGGGAGTGGTACTAAGATGTATGCATATCTACACACAAGAAATCAGGAATGAATGTAAAATAGTCAGGTAGTGTTAACAGATATTTTCTCCACAGGTTGTACAGGTAAGGCAATGTTGGTAGTAGCTGTATGAAGGGTATACTGATAAACTGTGTACAACTGTTCAACTGTCTCACCACATGCCTGCAAATGACAGCAAGATAGGTACATACAACATGCACTCTTCCTGATATATGTCTCTCAAGTGTCTCATGGCTAATGGTCACTGCTGCCAATGACCTTGGACACAGACAGGAAATCAGTTGAAATATGCCTGTAGCGCACTCACATAACAGCAGTTCAGGGCACCTCTCCTGTGCCAGATATGTAACCCTGTCATGTACCATTCCCCTCTAGTCATGTACCCAGAGTTGTCACAGTTTGCACCATACCATTCCAGGCTGACAGTTTAATAGGTAGGTCTGTGCTACAGAAGCTTTGGGCCATAGGCAGATGTAAAGTGAGGGCAGACCCATAGAGTATTGAGCAGTACTTTTATGGAAAATAGAAGCATAAACAGTTGTTAATGGACTTTTTGTCTCTCCCGCCACCCCTCATCTGAATCAATACTAAAATTCATATACCGAGGGCATGTTTTACTCCAAACCTAATGATGGGACTTGTGTTCTATTATTGTTCATATATTTGATTGTTTGCATGTTAACGTACCTTGTTCAAATACGATTGTTGGTGGCCTGTTGCAGCCAATGTTACTGGAATGCTGTTATGATGCATACTGTTGTTCCATTTATGCATGTGTCCATTTTTCTGTGCAACTGTTTCAAATCTGTTTTATGGGGTTAATTGGAACACCCATCCATGCTGTTATAACTAATCTGAAAATGTGTTGGTCATGACTAGCCAACATTTTCTTTAAACCTCAACACCATAGCATATTCGGGAAGGCAGATCCTGGTGAATCCACCTGTTCCACCTCATCTGGCCATGGCACCAGGCCCCAGCACATCTGGGACCCAATCCGAGCTTTCTGCATCCGCTGGTCCTGCACCACCTTCAGGTGAACCCTCCTCAGGGGAGGGGCACTGTCCACCCCCCTGGGGTCAACATGGACAGGAGCCTGTCACCGGCAGTCAGCTCTGGGGTTTGGTGCACAGCGCCATCTGAACAGATTTGAGTGGGCAGCTGCGCCAGATTGAGGGCTGCCTGGTGCACCTTGAGGGGCAGGCCACCCCTCCTATCAAGCCCCCAGCACAGCCACCTTTGGTGCCATGAAGTAGGAGTAGTGACTGCCAATGGGTGGGGATCCAGTCCCACTGTATCCACATGGGGGCTCATGGGCTTTGAATTCCCAACCACCCTCCCCGGCAAAGGTGTTTAACTACCTCATCTGTCATATACCACTCCTGTCTGCTGTCTAGTCTGTCTTGTCTGTCTGCAAATGCAACCTATCCCACCCAACCTACTTTCCCAAACATACCTACAACCCTTCCCCGACATCCCACTCTCACCTTAAAGAAAAAAAGGGCATCTATCCTGCAAAAAAAAAAAACATTTCCCCATACATACCTCTACATTTTGACCCTATGTACAGTGAACCTAATCAATCAACCCACTGATTACTCTGCAAATGTCTGTCGCCAACACCCTTGCCTGTGGGGTGTAAAGTTGTAAATTCCAAATTCTATACATGTAATGCACAGCAGTTGCTGCTGAAGAAATGTAGAGCTATGGTCCTTTCCTACATCTGTCCTGCACATCCCTAGCTGCTTTTCATAATGATTTACTCTCTGCTTGCTCCCATTTCACCACTTTCCTATTGCATCTTTTCTTTTCTTTTAAGAAAATTAGCATGGGTGTAAGTGGTGCTAAGTGAAGCTAATAGGTTTCATTTAACTGTATCTCAGCAATGCTTAGCACCATGCAAACCTGCTTACAACTGCTTAAAAGTGCCTTAATCACTCTGTTTTCATCAGCCCTTGTCTTCGTCAGCCCTTGTTCTACCCGGAAACAAAATAATCAGCCCTGCCAGTGCTCAAACTGAGGATACTGTGCACTACAATATCAGCAATGTACTACTACACAATCTGAGCTGTGAGAATCTGTAATGCTTTTACAAACATATTTATTATGGTCATTTAACATTAATGAAAAAAAGTAATCACCTCCTCGTTTAGAGCCAAGGACCCTGTGCACAGCAGTCACAGCAACATACTGCTACACCATATGAGCTGTAGGAGTGTGTAATGTTTTTACAAACATATCATGCGCAACAATCATTCTACATAAGGAGGAATTATATAGCGGTAGTACTGTTATATACATACATATGTATATATAGATAATCTCTCTCTGTGTGTATATATATATATATATATATATATATATATATATATATATATATATATATATATATATATATATATATATATACACACACACATATACATATATATATATATATGTATATATATATATATATAAACAGATAACCAACCTCTTACTGCAACACATCTGCAAAAAGTCCAACAAACTGGGGGGATAAAGGGCAAACAATAGTGACATCTGTGAAATATGGCTGTCATGCATGTAGAAGTCTGCTAGAGTGTCATGGTTTGCTTTAATATACAATGTCAGATAGATTCCAGGTCTGAAACACAAATGAATGTCATTATTTACTGATGTCAATGCTCACATCATCCCAGTGATTTCTCAGAAACCCACAACTGTTGTGGACAACAGACAAAACGTATGAACCACATATTAGGACAGTGTTTAGACATCTGGACAGTGGAGAGGTATGACTGCAGTCATGTAACAGAATGGAAAAACCTGGGACGGCCACCAACCATGTCACCCAGCACCTTCTGAACCATGGTAAGATCAACACAACACTAACCCAAATCAGCTCTGGGCAATTACCTGTTTATATCCAAATACATCATGCACTACAGGGATGGAAAGCAGATAGTGGTCGGTAAATGTCCACTCACAACCATTTGCACCACAGTCACAGCAACATACCAGTACCCAAAATGAACTCTAGAGTAGAATTACTAGTTAAACAAACATATCCTGATTCCCAGTCACAAAATACACTGACAGATACTGTCCCAACTCACAGTGTACTGGGAATCCTGAGGTGTTAAAGGACCTTTCTCAGTCTGCCTCTACATACATACAGACATGATAGACCACAAGCAGCTATAGCAGCATGCACAGTCAGATAGAAAAAGGATCTGTGACACTCACATCTGCTACTCTCCCTACCTAGCCAAACATCTACACACAGCACTGCTACACAATCTTTGCAGTCACTTCACAATGGCCAGACATACAAAACTCTCATATGTGCAGATTTCCACAGAATGTCCAGGGTGTGAGACCATATCCATGGGCAATGCCTCATACCACTCCCAGGAGTCTGCTAAGTCAATGGGATGATACCTTGAGTGCAGTCAATAAATAATGATATCACTTACCTCTGACCCTCTTACTGAAAGACATCTGGACAAAGCATGACATACTTGGTGGACGGAGTGCTGGAAATTGGGACATATCTCACATAATGGTGTTATGAACTGAAACAGTTGACAGTGTCACAGGCTTTGTTGTAACACAACATCCCTGAAGGATATGATGTCTGAAACATCCATGAATGTCAGCAGTTACTGACAACAATCCTCACATTTTCCCACTGCTTCCACAAAAACAGATGTTGTCTGAGGAACAGACCAAACATACCAGGTGAACCACTGGGCAGACTGTGGACATCAGGACAGTTGAGAGGTATATCACAGACATATCACTTTCAGATGTGAAGTCACACAGAAAATGCATGTTCAGATGAACCCTGTTAAACTAGCAGCCCTCTATGTGTATAACAGCACTACTGACTTACAATCTGTACCCAATTCTGGAGCTTTGTTCCCCATGTTGCTGGGCTATTTCCACATGTCCTCTCCTGAGAGGTATTCCCACCTACTGTTTGTGAAGCTGTAGCCCCCACACCTCTATAATGCCCTCCACACAAGCAAGGGAAAGGGGCAAGGCCTACAAGAAGGCCATCATTATAGCACTGTGTTGCTATGGCATTGGCAAATGGAAAGACAACACAGCTGCTCTGGATGCAAATAGCAAGTGAGAGACAACAATTGGTGCACAGGCCATCACCTGCTCACGAGCAGTACCTACAAAAGGTAAGCTGCTGTCTATGCAACACAGGACTCAACCCATCTACACAAAGACAGACTGTGACAATACAAACCTAACCAACTGCATTGTTGTGAGCTAACATCTGAGCACTATAACAGGTATGTCAGTCATGTAAGCATGTAATGGAATGCAGAAGGGGGATGCAATGATGTCAAATGGGACAGTAAACAATAGGCCTCAACAAGACCTGATGGACTCACATGCTGTATGGACTCAGCAGTACCTGACAGGGCAACATCATCTCCCTCAAGATAGGGTAAATGCCTGTGGTGGACAGCAGCAATACACAAATACTATTAATAGGTAGAAACAAGTGCTGGATGGTCCAAGAAGAAACAGGTGCCACACTGGAAGCAATCTCACCTTGGTCTGTACAAGCAAATAAGAGCACAGGTGATGTACCCTAAGACTGTCTTTGAGTGCAGATTGGACACATCCACCGTGACAGATTACTAGGCCTTCCACACATTTTGCAATTCCAGAGAAAACACACAAATCTGCTCTGCAGTGGTGGTCAATAACACCACATGCACATATCGCATAGATATAGACAATCAGCTGCGGACAGTTGAAATATAAACACCACCCCCCTGTCCCCCCAGTGGTACACACATGCATGTGCAGCACCTGCACCCCTCCCCTTATCATCAGGAAGCAAGTCTGTAATACCCTCTCAAAGGCAACACACAGAGGTCTCCATAGTCATGATACCATCCCTGGCTGCATCCCACATAAACACACGCATGGGCTCTCAGAAACATTCTGCACTGTAGTCAACCACAGCCTGAGCACC